>NW_028142105.1:0-110554 GCF_055691185.1 Crinia signifera
TCATGTAGCTCGGTATACTGGTTGATGATCTATCATGGCTTTGTGACTGATTGAACAAAGCACAGACCCTTGTATGGCAGTGTGCGTCACACTCACGAGGGGTCAGGGGGGGGGGGGGGGGGTCTGAATTCCTGAGCTCAGAATAATTCACTATAATACTGATTGTATCATTGCTCATATTATGTGAGGAGAGAAGCGTGTTCCTGACACATATGTCCTCTGTCACCCAGGACAGTGCCCGTGTCACATGCTTCAGAAGGACAATGAGATGATGGCTGCCAAATGTATTATTTATACCTGCGCTGTCGCTGTGGGAGAGTGTCAGCTTAACAAGATTAGTGACGTCCGAACAGTGTAGTAGTAGTACGTTTATTTATAAGGCGCCGCAAAGTGTCCGCAGCGCCGTACATACCCCCCCAGTAATCACCTCACAGACCCCCCAGTAATCCTCTCACAGACCCCCCCCCAGTAATCACCTCACAGCACCCCCCAGTAATCTGCTCATAGACCCCCCAGTAATCCCCTCACATACCCCCCCCCCAGTAATCACCTCACAGCACCCCCCAGTAATCTGCTCACAGACCCCCCAGTAATCCTCTCACAGACCCCCCCCCCAGTAATCACCTCACAGACCCCCCCCCCCCAGTAATCTGCTCACAGACCCCCCCAGTATTCCCCACACAGACCCCCCCAGTAATCCCCTCACAGACACCCCCAGTAATCACCTAACAGCACCCCCCAGTAATCTGCTCATAGACCCCCCAGTAATCCCCTCACATACCCCCCCCCCCCAGTAATCACCTCACAGCACCCCCCAGTAATCTGCTCACAGACCCCCCAGTAATCCTCTCACAGACCCCCCCCCCAGTAATCACCTCACAGACCCCCCCCCAGTAATCTGCTCACAGACCCCCCCCAGTATTCCCCACACAGACCCCCCCAGTAATCCCCTCACAGACCCCCCCCAGTAATCCTCTCACAGACCCCCCCCAGTAGTCCTCTCACAGACCCCCCCCCCAGTAATCACCTCACAGACCCCCCCCAGTAATTACCTCACAGACCCCCCAGTAATCACCTCACAGACCCCCCCCCAGTAATCACCTCACAGACCCCCCCCCAGTAATCACCTCACAGCACCCCTAGTAATCCCCTCACAGCCCCCCCCCCCAGTAATCACCTCACAGACCCCCCCCCAGTAATCACCTCACAGACCCCCCCCAGTAATCTGCTCACAGACCCCCCAGTTATCACCTCACCACCTCAGTTCCCCACTGGAGATTGAGGAACGCTGGGAGCCCCCGCACAGCGACACTACAGCTGCATTACATCACATGACCACATTCTCAGCACCCACGGGAGAGTGCCGGGTGTGCGGGGGGTGCAGGGTGTGCGGGGGTGCTGGTGTGCATACAGGCTAGGGTGACCAACTCATCCCTTTAATCCGGGACACATATTAATTACACAGGTTCTGTGGCTGGCTTTCACCTGGTTTTAAACTGCCACAGAACCTGTGTAATTAATATGTGTCCCGGACTAAAGGGATGAATTGGTCACCCTAATACAGGCACAAGTGCTTTATTTAACTTTTTATTCATTTTATACATTTTCATTTCTCAGTTTTTCTTATATTATTGTATTATCTATTGTATTCTATGCCCATTCTTACACCTTTCATTTCACCCAGCTGTAGAAGGGGTCAGATAGGCACCGCGGGGTTACGTTACCCTCTCCTGTCTATATATAGATATCCATCACTCACAGAGAGCCTGACCCTGCTGAAGACACAGTGGCAGAACAGGTGGTCCCAGAATGCACCTGTGCTGTGCCTGTCCTGCATGCATGTAACACGTGTGACCATAGTGTGCAGTGAATACTAGTATATGATATGGCATGGTGCAGCCATCACCCCTGGTACTGATTACCTCGGGTGAGGCGTCTGCACACAGTGAGATTATTAGGCCCAGGGTCCGTACATGCTGACAGTGATCATTCCCACCAGAGAGAGTGGAAAATTCCTCCCGGGGGTGTGAGAACATTCCCAGCAGATAGTGGATGAGGAGATCCGGACGGAGGTGGGGGCAGGTACATCACACTCCCATGTCCCAGGCTGGTATGTCATGCTGGAGGCCTGGGGATTATCATGTGCAGGGAGAGTGTGACTTCCGCAGAGCCCCTGACAGGTGGAGCGGAATGAGGCACAGACTCATCTTCTCATGTACAACGGGACTGATTCAGGTTGGCTCACCACGCAGCGTATCCCCTCAGTAACATGCGAGTGGATGTACGTGACCACATCGCTGACCATCGAATGATTTATCGCCCCTTCCAGTCTAGACTGACTTTTATTTCCATCACTGTTCACAGAAGGCAGGGAGGGCGGTGATGTCATGTGACATCATAGCCACGCCCACTTCTGGCATCTCTATGGAGATGTTCTCCTTCTGCTGCCCCCGGCCCTCCCTTCCTGCAGCGCCTGTGTATCTCACCGATGCCACATGCCCAGACCCTGACCATCAGGGCTGGGGCCAGATTTATATGGCAACGAGCAATCTTGAATGCCTCTATGGGGATGATACAAGGCCCAGACCAGGGCCGCTGGGTCTGTCATCACTGGAGGCCTTCCCTCCAGGACCTGTCCAGCTCAGAATCCACTATCCAAATCCTAGATCTACAGTGATAGGTCAACCCCAAATGGTGGACATACAAAAGGTCAACATTACAATGGTCAACACACTTTTTGGGTAGTTGCTAAATCCTAGTGGGCTAAAGGACCTATCATGCCCAGGGGGAGGAGCAAGGCCGGGGGCGTGCCCCTTCAGTTTCCATGCCACCACTGGTTGCCTTTAGTAGCCAGGTGGCAAGCGAATCGAGTAACCGTGCCCAAAGCGTGGTGAGCAAAGAGAGCCTGCGAGGGTCCGTTTGGGTCCCCCTTTCCGACGTCCATCCTCCACTCTCCACCCCCTCTCCTCCCCTGTCACATGAACAGGTCCTTTAGTCCACTTGAATTTAAGGTGCCCACACACTAGAACGATTTTTTTGACAATTGGCCGATTTCCGATAAATCGACTGATATATCGTCCGATATTTACTGATAATCGTCCGAAAATCGGTCAATATCGGTCCGATGCGCGCTCCCGTGGATCTTTTGCTAAATCTTCTGCTGCATGAAAGATTTAACAAAAGATCCATAGGAACGTACACGGGATCTTGAGAGAAATCTTTTGTCCAGGACGGACAGAAGATTTCAAGGCTAAATTATGCGCACATCTTATGATCGCAGATCTTTCCAGTGTGTGGGCACCTTTAGAATCTGTCACCCTGATAAGGCGCCTATTGAATTATTGTGATTAACCTTTGCCTTAACATTAACATTTGTTACCCCTAGAAATAACTCACTCGGACACATGACCTGAAATAACCACACGGACACGTGACCTGAAATAACCACACACAGTATTTATTGTTGGTATGACCCTATTGAAAGGGATGGCAGGAGAGCGCTTGGAGACCAGCTAAGTCACAAACGTTAACAATGGCGGCGACTACAACGCCCCAACTTGTAACCAGGGCGATGAACCGCCCCCATTGAATTCAAGGCACAGCCCGCACTGTGACGGTCTTACCGCCCCTCCTATTGCATGGTGAAGACAGTTCAAGGAAGTGGCCATCGTCCCCCTCGGGGGCAGGACTCACCAGCCTTCCTGGCAGAGGGTGGCAATACCGCACAGTCACCTCCTGTACCTCAAACTTGACCGCTGATCGAGAGCGCCCTCCCGCCAATTATAAATTAATATTTGTGAAGCCAAATTGTGTGAAGGCCGCAAGGCCGGGTGGTAATTGAAGAAAGCAAGGGAGGGAGGGTGGGAATCCAGACTCAGGGGACTACCCCCTAAATACCCCTGCATAAGTTACCGCCCATCTACACCTGATTGGCTACACCTACAACACTGGACTCTATGGGGTAAGAAAAATTTCAACTAACTTTATTATACCAATCACAAAATTGCAAGGCTGTTATATGCCCTCATGCCTATACAGCCCTCGCTTAATCTAATTGCTTCAGTGTCCTGTCCCCTTATCTCAGCAACTATCCATATAACCATGTACTTGTCCTAACCTAAACTGTCTTGTGCTGTAATTCGTTATGTGTTTTTGCTCATAACTATGCTCTGTACAGCGCTGCAGAATATGTGTGCGCTATATAAGAACCTGTTAATAAATAAAATCTCCCCCCTGGCCTGTCCATTGTGATTCCAGCGAGAACAGGGGGGGGGGGGGGCTCGGCTCCCAGGGATCCCTGATCTGTGTGGTGTAATATGAGGAAAGATAGAACGCAGAACCACAGGTGTTCGGTATTGTGACGGGAACACACCTTGCTGCCAGGTAGCTTGGACAGAGCACAAAGGAGAGGAGTTGGGATGCCAGGAAATATAAGCAGGGGGAAAAGAATAGGGACAAAGTCATATAACTGGTTTAGCAGAATCAAATCCAAAGTACAAAGGAGAAAATGGGACAGACTGTAAGTCAGAAGAGAAGGAAGGTTTGAAATGAATCGAATGCTCGGTATTCTCAATAAGGAGAAGAACTTGGGCTGCGGAGGTGTTGGGCTGGGGTCCATCTAGTAGTGAAGGACGTGGGCAGCGGAGGTGTTGGGCTGGGGTCCATCTAGCAGTGACGCACCTGGGCAGCGGAGAAGGTGGGCTGGGGTTCATCTGCAGGCGAAAAACCTGGGCTACGGAGAACGTATGAGCGACGATGGTGGTAGAGGACAGTGGTGATATGTAAATAGTGATATAGTAGTGAGTTATATACAGACGCACTAGTGATATATATACACACAGCGTGCGAGTGACAATGGTGGTAAAGGACAGTGGGGATATGTATATAGTGATATAGTAGTGACTTATATACAGACGCACTCGTGATATATGCACACAGTGTGTGAGTGACAATGGTGGTAGAGGACAGTGGTGATATGTATATAGTGATATAGTAGTGAGTTATATACAGACGCACTAGTGATATATGCACACAGCGTGTGAGTGACGATGGTGGTAGAGGACAGTGGTGATATGTATATAGTGATATAGTAGTGAGTTATATACAGATGCACTAGTGATATATGCACACAGCGTGTGAGTGACGATGGTGGTAGAGGACAGTGGTGATATGTAAATAGTGATATAGTAGTGAGTTATATACAGAGGCACTAGTGATATATACACACAGCGTGCGGGTGATGATGGTGGAAGAGTACAGTGGTGATATGTATATAGTGATATAGTAGTGAGTTATATACAGAGGCACTAGTGATATATACACACAGCGTGCGGGTGACGATGGTGGTAGAGGACAGTGGTGATATGTATATAGTGATATAGTAGTGAGTTATATACAGAGGCACTAGTGATATATACACACAGCGTGCGGGTGATGATGGTGGAAGAGTACAGTGGTGATATGTATATAGTGATATAGTAGTGAGTTATATACAGAGGCTCTAGTGATATATGCACACAGCGTGCGAGTGACGATGGTGGTAGAGGACAGCGGTGATATGTAAATAGTGATATAGTAGTGAGTTATATACAGAGGCACTAGTGATATATACACACAGCGTGCGGGTGACGATGGTGGAAGAGTACAGTGGTGATATGTATATAGTGATATAGTAGTGAGTTATATACAGAGGCTCTAGTGATATATGCACACAGCGTGCGAGTGACGATGGTGGTAGAGGACAGCGGTGATATGTAAATAGTGATATAGTAGTGAGTTATATACAGAGGCACTAGTGATATATACACACAGCGTGCGGGTGACGATGGTGGTAGAGGACAGTGGTGATATGTATATAGTGATATAGTAGTGAGTTATATACAGACGCACTAGTGATATATACACACAGCGTGCGAGTGACAATGGTGGTAGAGGACAGTGGTGATATGTAAATAGTGATATAGTAGTGAGTTATATACAGAGGCACTAGTGATATATACACACAGCGTGCGGGTGACAATGGTGGTAGAGGACAGTGGTGATATGTATATAGTGATATATTAGTGAGTTATATAGAGAGGCACTAGTGATATATACACACAGCGTGCGGGTGACGAAGGTGGTAGAGGACAGTGGTGATATGTAAATAGTGATATAGTAGTGAGTTATAAACAGATGCACTAGTGATATATACACACAGCGTGCAAGTGACAATGGTGGTAGAGGACAGTGGTGATATGTATATAGTGATATAGTAGTGAGTTATATAGAGAGGCACTAGTGATATATACACACAGCGTGCGAGTGATGATGGTGGTAGAGGACAGCGGTGATATGTATATAGTGATATAATAGTGAGTTATATACAGAGGCATTAGTGATATATACACACAGCGTGCGAGTGACAAAGGTGGTAGAGGACAGCGGTGACATGCAAATAGTGATATAGTAGTGAGTTATATACAGACGCACTAGTGATATATACACAAAGCGAGCGGGTGACGATGGTGATAGAGGACAGTGGTGATAAGTATAAAGTGATATAGTAGTTAGTTATATACAGAGGCACTAGTGATATATACACACAGCGTGCGAGTGACAATGGTGGTAGAGGACAGCGGTGATATGTAAATAGTGATACAGTAGTGAGTTATATACAGAGGCATTAGTGATATGCACACAGCAGGAGGGTGATGATGGTGGTAGAGGACAGTGGTGATATGTATATAGGCATATAGTAGTGAGTTATATACATAGGCACTAGTGATATATACACACAGCGTGCTAGTGACGATGGTGGTAGAGGACAGTGGTGATATGTAAATAGTGATATAGTAGTGACATATACAGACGCACTCGTGATATATGCACACAGTGTGTGAGTGACAATGGTGGTAGAGGACAGTGGTGATATGTAAATAGTGATACAGTAGTGAGTTATATACAGAGGCATTAGTGATATATGCACACAACATGTGGGTGATGATGGTGATAGAGGACAGTGGTTATATGTATATAGGCATATAGTAGTGAGTTATATACATAGGCACTAGTGATATATACACACAGCGTGCTAGTGACGATGGTGGTAGAGGACAGTGGTGATATGTAAATAGTGATATAGTAGTGAGTTATATACAGACGCACTTGTGATATATGCACACAGTGTGCGAGTGACAATGGTGGTAGAGGACAGTGGTGATATGTATATAGTGATATATTAGTGAGTTATATATAGAGGCATTAGTGATATATATGCACACAGCGTGCGAGTGACAATGGTGGTAGAGGTCAGTGGTGATATGTATATAGTGATATATTAGTGAGTTATATATAGAGGCATTAGTGATATATGCACACAGCGTGCGAGTGACAATGGTGGTAGAGGTCAGTGGTGATATGTATATAGTGATATAGTAGTGAGTTATATACAGACGCACTAGTGATATATGCACAAAGCGTGCGGGTGACGATGGTGGTAGAGGACAGTGGTGATATGTATATAGTGATATATTAGTGAGTTATATATAGAGGCATTAGTGATATATGCACACAGCGTGCGAGTGACAATGGTGGTAGAGGACAGTGGTGATATGTATATAGTGATATAGTAGTGACTTATATACAGAGGCATTAGTGATATGCACACAGCAGGAGGGTGACGATGGTGGTAGAGGACAGTGGTGATATGTATATAGGCATATAGTAGTGAGTTATATACATAGGCACTAGTGATATATACACACAGCGTGCTAGTGACGATGGTGGTAGAGGACAGTGGTGATATGTATTTAGTGATATAGTAGTGAGTTATATATAGAGGCACTAGTGATATATACACACAGCGTGCGAGTGACGATGGTGGTAGAGGACAGCGGTGATATGTAAATAGTGATATAGTAGTGAGTTATATACAGAGGCACTAGTGATATATACACAAAGCGTGCGGGTGACGATGGTGATAGAGGACAGTGGTGATATGTATATACCGGGTTATTACCTGGTAACGGGTTTTCCTCTACTCCGCCATGGCAGCCATCATGTATGGGTTTCTCCCTGCTGGGTAGTGCTTTTGGAAAGGAAAAAAAGACCTCTGGATCCTATAAGAAGACTCCTCCTCCATACACCAGTGTCTTTATATTTCTTCAGCTTTAAAACAAACGAACATCATTATTCCACATAACACCCCCTTTTTCATTTTTTTTTTTAAGGGTGGGAAATACCGCTGCCATGGCGGAGTAGAGGAAAACCCGTTACCAGGTAATAACCCGGTATTTCCTCTGCCTCCGCCATGGCAGCCATCATGAATGGGTCATGCCCAAGCAGTACTGTATTTCATAGGGTGGGTCATACTCACGTATAACACAAGAACAGGCCACCGGCCACATAATTCATAACTCAAAGAAGAACGTTTCTTCACGTCTTAGTTTACTGCCGCGCTCAGGATCTTCCTCCCAAACTTGGCATCTGCAGAGGACCAGACGTCCACTCTGTAATGTTTTGTAAATGTGTGGGCTGAGGACCACCCTGCAGCCTTGCAAATCTCTGTTAGTGACGCAGATCCTTTCTCTGCCCACGACGACGCCATTGATCGCGTTGAGTGCGCTTTAAACCCTTCAGGCGGTTCCTGCTGCCTTATGACATATGCTTGTCGAACACAGCTTTTAATCCATCTTGATAGGGTTTGCTTAGAGGCCCTTTGCCCCTTTCTTTCTCCTTCCGATAATATAAATAAATTGTCGACTCTACGAAACTCAGCCGTCCTTTGCTTGTAAATGGACAGGGCTCTGACCAAGTCCAGACAATGCAACCTGCTTTCTTTACTATTTGTAGGATTTGTACAGAACGTAGGCAATATGATCTCCTGATTGATATGGAATTCTGACGCCACCTTAGGTACAAACATTGGATTTGTCCTCAAGACTACTCTATCTGTATATATTTTGAAGTACGGCTCCTTTATCCACAGTGCTTGGAGTTCCGATACTCTACGAGCTGAGGTCATGGCTACTAGAAACAATACTTTCCATGACAAGAATTTCAAGGCCACCTCTTGTAGTGGCTCGAACGGTGCTTCTGTTAGAACCCCTAGCACCAGGTTCAAGTCCCACGAGGGTATCGGACTTCTTACCCTTGGTTTAATTCTTTTCACTGCCTGCATGAACCTTTGTACATATCTGTTCTTGGCGATGTCCCAATCCAAGATGCATGATATTGCTGAGACTTGCACTTTCAGAGTACTTGGGGAGAGGTTCATTCGCAGACCTTCTTGTAGGAAGGAAAGTACGGTGACCACACTACGAGGATTCTTACTATTTTCCTTCGCCCAAAACGCATACTTTTTCCACACTCTATAATATATCTTCATGGTTACCGGCTTCCTTGCCTTAAGCAAAGTATCCACTACTCCTTCACTGAACCCCTTTGCTTTCAGGCTTCCGATTTCAGCAACCAAGCCGTCAGTTTCCACGATTCCGGCTGCTCCTTGAATACTTCTCCTTGTACTAGTAGATCCTTGGTCGAAGGTAGTCTCCACGGATCGTCTATTGCCAACTTCTGAACCGTATTGAACCATGCTCTGCGAGGCCAATATGGCAGGATCGTTATTACTTCGATCTTCTCCCTCTGTAGTTTCCTCAGTAGCCTCTGAATCATTGGTATTGGGGGAAAAACATAAGCTCTCTCTATGTTCCAAGGCACTGACAGTGCGTCTACTTGTTCCGCCAGCGGCTCCCAGAACCTGGCAAAAAACCTGGGTACTTTTTTGTTTCCTGCCGTCGCCATAAGGTCTACCTGTGGACGTCCCCATCTTTCCACCAGATTTTCGAATACCATTTGGTTGAGACCCCATTCTCCTGGCAGGCATTCTATTCTGCTTAATTGGTCGGCCACCACATTTTCTTTTCCTGCCAGATATACTGCAGTGATGCTCAGAACCCGACCTTCCGCCCACTCGAACAGTTTGGCGGCCACCTCCATCAATGCTCTGCTTCGCGTACCTCCTTGCCGATTCACATAGGCCACTACCGCCTGTCGGACCTCACGATTAGTTCTGTCCCTTGCAGTTGACTCTGAAACCACCTGCAGGCTCTGACCACTGCCTCCATTTCCCTCAGGTTGGAGTGAGCCTCCCTCCAATCTTGCTGCCACTTTCCTTGAGCCACCTGATGATTGAAGGTTGCTCCCCAGCCTGTTTCGCTGGCGTCCGTGGTTAGTGTAACCTGCGGCTTCGTGCCAAAGTATCTTCCTGCCACCAATCTGTCTTCTGCTGCCCACCAGTCTAAGTCCTGTCTGGCCTTTGTGGACAGGACTATCCTTTGGGACAAGTCTTTTGAGTTTTTGTTCCATTGCAGAAGAAAACAGCTCTGTAGTTTCCTTGTATGGAACCTTGCCCAAGGGACTACCTCTATAGCTGATGACATTAGGCCTAGCACCTCCATGCAGCCTCGTGAGGACACAACGCGTCTTCTTTGCAGACTTTTTACTTGCTGCACTAGTTTTCTTCTTCTGACTTCTGTTAAGGAAATTTTTAGCTCCTTTGTATTGACTACTACCCCCAGGTATGTTAGTTCTTGAGCAGGAATCAACTGGCTCTTTTTGTAATTTATCAACCAACCGTGTTCCAGCAGACACTGTACCACCCTGTCTGTGTGCTCTTGTGCCTTCTCCTCGGAGTCTGCGACTATTAAAATGTCGTCGAGGTAAGGAAATAATCTTATCCCGCTCTGTCTTAGTGCTGCTATCAGCACGACCAGCACCTTGGAGAATGTTCTCGGGGATGTAGCCAGCCCAAATGGTAGGGCGTTGAACTGATAGCTTGTGCCCATTAGCCTGAACCTCAGATACTTTCGATGGCTTATGCAGATTGGAACGTGCAAACAGGCGTCTTTGAGATCTATCGACGTCATGAAGTCCTTTTGACTTAAATCTAGTATCACCGATTTGATACTCTCCATTTTGAAGGATTTGACCTCTATGAACTGATTGAGTCGTCTCAGATCTAGTATGGTCCGAAATCCCCCTGTCGCTTTTTTTACTAAAAAGAAACGGGAAAAACATCCCCGAAATTCCTGATCCTCTGGAACAATGCTGATTACTTCTTGCTCCAGCATTTCTTGTAAACTTGCTAATAAGGCTTTTCTCTCCTCCCTGTTTTTGGGAATCGGAGAATGAACAAAAAACTCTCCGGGAACCTTGTTGAACTCCACTTTGTACCCGGAGGATACTACCTCTTGGACCCACTTGTCTCCAGTGGTCCCGGACCAGATGCTTGCAAATTTCAGTAGTCTGGCCCCTACTGTTTGTGACCCGACGTCACTGTGCCTCCTTTTTGGAGGAGAATTTATCCCTATTTCTTTGGGCACGAAAATTGCCCCTTGAGACCCAGGACCCCTTCTATAGGGCCTTCCTGGTCTATATGCCCGTGACTCTCTGTAGTCTTGGGGCTGAAATCTCCCGAACTTGGCTGGAGGTACCCTTCTGCCTCCCTTATCCTGAGGAAGCCAAACAGACTTCCCACCTGATATCTTAGCCACTAGTTCGTCCAATTGTTTACCAAACAAATAGTCCCCTTGGAACGGCATGGACAGGAGTTTATTCTTGGACTGAACGTCCGCTGCCCATGGTTTTAACCATAGTGCCCTTCTTGTTGCGGCTGTTGCTGCCCCTGCTCTATCCGCCAGCCTCACCGCATCCATTGATGCTTCGCAAACAAACTCCACTGCAAGCTGTACATCTTGTACAATTTTTAACAGCTCCGAACTTGCGAGGTCATCCAGAATATCCCCTTCCAATTGCTGACACCAGCCTCTTACTATTCTGGATGTTACTGCCATTGCTGCTGCTGCTTTCAGGGAGGCCCCTGAAATTAAGTGTTGCTTCCTTAGGCCCAATTCGATCTTCCGATCCATTGGATCTTTAAAGGCGTTGGCCTCTTCTAGTGGCAATGTCGTTTTTTTCGACAACCTCGCCACCGCCGCATCTATTTTAGGTGCTTCCTCCCATGAGAGTACTTGCGTCTTGTCAATAGGGTACATCTTGTTAACCTTCCCTGGAATAGCCACTCTTTTGTCTGGCTGCTTCCATTCTTCGGTTATTATGTCCTTCAGAGTTTGTGATAAGGGAATTGTTTTACTTTTCTGTTTCCTATCCTTAAAAAGCATTTCTTGCAAGCTTACATCTTCCTGCTTGTCTTCAATATTTAATGCTTTATAAATACGGACCAGAAGGTTGTCAACCATGTCGGCATTAAAGTCCGCGTCCGACCTATCCTGCCCTGGATCATCCTCCTCTTCATCATCTAAGTCGCCCCCAAGCATATTAGCACTGGCCGACTGACCCGCTGTATCATCTATATCCTCATTTAGCACATAACTTTTCCGTTTAATGGGCGTTTTACCCGGATCCTCCTTAGGTGCAAACGTATCAGCCAGGGCCGTTTTCAACATCTGTACCAGGCTTGCCATTTGAGCTGGGGGAAATAACTGAGACGCCTTACAGCCTTCACATACAGTCCCCAGGTGTTTGTCTGGCAGCGTCTTGTCACATGTTGCACATTTGCTCTGCGCAGATTTATTCTGCTTGCTTTTCCCCTTATCCTTGCTAGACTCAGACCTACAATGACAACCACCAACCAGTCACTAAGAACTACTTAAAACAACACCATGTGGACACCCTTACACCAGCACACTGCTCACCCAGTTTTTACGCCAGACTGCCTGTCTTCCTCCATAATTGGTAGTGCGCTCTCTAGAAAACACCGTCACGTCTAAATATAAGTACTGCCCCATCCAGTAACTTATTACATGAACAAGCAGTCAGATACAACTCACCCTACTGTCCGCGCCAAGTCTGCCGCGTGCCTGACCAAGTCCAGTAACCAAGATGCTAGCGTACCAAGTCCCGGCAGCAGGCCGAGTCCCGCTCCCGATTACCCAGACCTCAGATCAGCGTGACACTGAAACACGCCGGCTCCGGCTATCACTCAATGACGCGTACCGGAAGTCGCGCCCTAATGACGCGCCTCCTCCTGAGGATACGTTACGCGCACTACCCGGCGCCCGCCCTTAGCACAGAGCTGGGGCAGGGGAGCGCGTGCAGGTGGCTTAGTACATATCGCTCCCCTGGACGCCGCCGCACAGCTACCCCATGGGGCCCGCATTCGGCATAATGAGAGCTTATGCTCTCCTTCTCTCCTGCATGAAGCCACAGCAGCTGCAGGGAGCGACAGTCTGCAGCGTGAGGTGAGCCGGTGTCCACACACATGCACTACCCGGAAAGGAAAAAAAGACACTGGTGTATGGAGGAGGAGTCTTCTTATAGGATCCAGAGGTCTTTTTTTCCTTTCCAAAAGCACTACCCAGCAGGGAGAAACCCATACATGATGGCTGCCATGGCGATGGCAGAGGAAATAGTGATATAGTAGTGAGTTATATACAGAGGCACTAGTGAAATATGCACACAGCGTGCGGGTGATGATGGGGGTAGAGGACAGTGGTGATATGTATATAGTAGTGAGTAATATACAGACGCACTAGTGATATATGCACCCAGCGTGCGAGTGACGATGGTGGTAGAGGACAGCGGTGATATGTAAATAGTGATACAGTAGTGAGTTATATACAGACGCACTAGTGATATATGCACACAGCGTGCGAGTGACAATGGTGGTAGAGGACAGTGGTGAGATGAATATAGTGATAAAGCAGTGAGTTATATAGTGATATATGCACACAACATGTGGGTGATGATGGTGATAGAGGACAGTGGTGATATGTATATAGTGATATATTAGTGAGTTATATATAGAGGCATTAGTGATATATGCACACAGCGTGCAAGTGACAATGGTGGTAGAGGACAGTGGTGATATGTATATAGTGATATAGTAGTGAGTTATATACAGAGGCAGTAGTGATATATACACACAGCGTGCGAGTGACGATGGTGGTAGAGGACAGCAGTGATATGTAAATAGTGATATAGTAGTGAGTTATATACAGAGGCACTAGTGATATATGCACAAAGCGTGCGGGTGACGATGTTGGTAGAGGACAGTGGTGATATGTATATAGTGATATAGTAGTGAGTTATATACAGACGCACTAGTGATATATGCACACAGCGTGCGAGTGACAATGGTGGTAGAGGACAGTGGTGATATGTATATAGTGATATAGTAGTGAGTTATATACAGACGCACTAGTGATATATGCACACAGCGTGCGAGTGACGATGGTGGTAGAGGACAGCGGTGATATGTAAATAGTGATATAGTAGTGAGTTATATACAGAGGCTCTAGTGATATATACACACAGCATGCGAGTGACAATGGTGGTAGAGGACAGTGGTGATATGTATATAGTGATATAGTAGTGAGATATATACAGACGCACTAGTGATATATGCACACAGCGTGCGAGTGACAATGGTGGTAGAGGACAGTGGTGATATGTATATAGTGATATAGTAGTGAGTTATATACAGAGGCACTAGTGATATATACACACAGCGTGCGAGTGACGATGGTGGTAGAGGACAGTGGTGATATGTATATAGTGATATAGTAGTGAGTTATATACAGAGGCATTAGTGATATATACACACAGCGTGCGAGTGACGATGGTGGTAGAGGACATTGGTGATATGTATATAGTGATATAGTAGTGACTTATATAGAGAGGCACTAGTGATATATACACACAGCGTGTGAGTGACAATGGTGGTAGAGGACATTGGTGATATGTATATAGTGATATAGTAGTGAGTTATATACAGAGGCATTAGTGATATATACACACAGCGTGCGAGTGACGATGGTGGTAGAGGACATTGGTGATATGTATATAGTGATATAGTAGTGAGTTATATAGAGAGGCACTAGTGATATATACACACAGCGTGCGAGTGACAATGGTGGTAGAGGACAGTGGTGAGATGGATATAGTGATATAGTAGTGAGTTATATACAGAGGCACTAGTGATATATGCACACAGCGTGCGAGTGACAATGGTGGTAGAGGACAGTGGTGATATGTAAATAGTGATACAGTAGTGAGTTATATACAGAGCACTAGTATCCGAAGGTGTTTGTACAGGTCGTCTGCACATGTGTAAATACGTTCAAGCGCAGGATCTCCAGCACCGATATCAGGCCGTATTTGTCAGACAGACAATATCATGGCAGTTAGGAGCCTATTGCTTGCTACTTTATCAGCGCTGTTAGTACACAACAGTAGCGCACGCAGGGGGGGTTTCTGGGTACCCAGAAACCCCCCAGGAGTCTAAGGCTGAAAGCTGAGGGTCTCCTCTTTCCATGGGTACAAGAATTGTAAAAATCGGCCCTTGGGAACCGGAGATATCTGACTTCAAAGCAGTGGTCCCCATCCAAGCCTGGTAATTACTTTTCCCAGTCAGATATTTCAGGTTCTGTCTCACTTAGAGTTTTTCTGAGGGTATATTCCAAAAGCTGAGACTCTCCCCCTTTGATGGACACTAGTAGCTTGTCTCTACTGTTCCCAGAACCAGAGATATCAGCCTTCCAGCAGCTGGTTACTGCTCCAGCTACACACACCTGGTATGTAGTTTTATATACTCGTTGGCAGATTGCTCTGCCTCCTGAACTCTGATCCCCTAGTACCTAATACCATTTGGTAGGTGGGATTCTCTAGTTTTTAATTCCATTAAAATCTAAGAAATCTATTTCTGGGAACTGGAGATATCTGCAGTCAAGCAAGCTGTCCTGCCACCAGAAAATTATGAATAATAAGCCCACTCCACTATACACCCCTCCTCTGCGTATTAAACATCCTCTACCACCCTGGAAGTTATGTATCAGGGCCCCTTCATTCAGCCCAATGCCCCCATCTCCCACCATATGTGCAGTAAAGGGGTAATTAGTGGAAATTACTGATCCAGGCCCTACATGCTGAGCGGCTGATATAATACCCCTCCCCACCGGGATGCGGTCATTCGTCAGACTGCATTTAGGTCTACAGTCATTAGGTCGACCCCACTAGGTCGACTGGCAGGAAGGTCGACCTGACTTAAGGTCGACATGGGCCAAGGTCGACATGACTTAATGTCGAATTTGCATAAAGGTCGACATGAGGAAGGTCGACTGGTCATAAGGTCGACATGGGTTTTTCACTGTTTTTTGAGCCGACATGTGCCGACAGGCGGTATTTCATGCCCTACCATCCACTAGGGCGTGGTGGGAGAATAAAGTAGTGTGCCGAGCGCAGCGAGGCACCGTGCCCGAAGCATCGCGAGCGAAGCGAGCGATGCGAGGGTCCGATTCTCATTGCCAACTGTGTCCATGTCGACTGTGTCGACATTCGGATAAAAAAACAGTGAAAAACCCATGTCGACCTTATGACCAGTCGACCTTCCTCATGTCGACCTTTATGCAAATTCGACCTTAAGTCATGTCGACCTTGGCCCATGTCGACCTTAAGTCAGGTCGACCTTCCTGCCAGTCGACCTAGTGGGGTCGACCTAATGACTGTAGACCTAAATGCAGTCTGACGAATGATCCCATTCCCTACCACCCGCGGGACATCAAAGCTTCCCCCACCCCTACCACTGGAGGATCGGTAGGGGCCCCAATACATTGCTATTCCCAGGGGCCTACACTGCTGTTGATGCCCCTGTATGTATGTATGTATGTATATATATATATATATATATATATATATATATATATATATATATATATATATATATATATATATATATATATATATTATTATTATTATTATCTATATACATTTGGTCTATCTATAATACTTTAACTGACCCGGCATATACTGGGTCACCTAAGTGTCCATCTCCGTGCTTTGCTCCGCCCCTCTGGAAACCCCCTTCTGAAAATCCTGCGTTTGCCACTGCACAATATTCTCCAAAAAGCTCCCATCCACCGTGGTGACCCTTCCGCCCTACAAACAGTGGGCATTATTCTAGTTCACTCTTTCTGACAAAATCCTTCTTAGATGGACAAAACCATGTGCACTGCGGGTGGGGCAGATGTAACTTGTACAGAGAGACATAGATTTGGGTGGGGTTTTACTTCAAAGTGAGATGTATATAACAGTGTAAAAATAAAGCAGCCGGTATTTTCCCTGCACAGAAACAAAATAACTCACCCAAATCTAATTCTCTCTGCACATGTTACATCTGCCCCACTTGCAGTGCACATGGTTTTGTCCATCTAAGAAGGATTTTGTCAGAAAGAGTGAACTAGAATAAGGCTTAGTATCACGGGGTGACATAATGACCCCTCTGTTCCTGCCTAGTAAAGATTTATCACTCGCTATACCTGGCCGTACCTGCGACAGGTGAGCAGCCTGTGGCTGGAATTACAGAACTTCGCGGAAAGTTCATCAATAATGAATCAGAAACATTACTTAACGCTGTACCTGCCAGGCTACATCTTGCAAGCAATTCCCCCGCTGCCTGTGTTACACTGACATTCCACTGATTTACTGTATATATGTATGATTGCCAGCACCTGTGGTAACCCCTTTCTTATCAGTTACCTAGCTCCCCACAGGTGCTGGCAATCCTTCATTATCCATACCTCCCAGCATGCCCCTCTCCAGGAGGACACAATGCTCTGCTACTGGGCTTCCCTGGTAATGTATGATTGCCAGCACCTGTGGTGACACCTTTCTTATCAGTTACCTAGCTCCCCACAGGTGCTGGCAATCCTACATTATCCATACCTCCCAGCATGCCCCTCTCCAGCAGGACACAATGCTCTGTTCCTGGGCTTCCCTGGTAATGTATGATTGCCAGCACCTGTGGTGACACCTTTCTTATCAGTTACCCAGCTCCCCACAGGTGCTGGTAATCATACATTATCCATACCTCCCAGCATCCCCCTCTCCAGGAGGACACAATGCTCTGTTCCTGGGCTTCCCTGGTAATGTATGATTGCCAGCACCTGTGGTGACACCTTTCTTATCAGTTACCTAGCTCCCCACAGGTGCTGGCAATCATACATTATCCATACCTCCCAGCATGCCCCTCTCCAGGAGGACACAATGCTCTGTTCCTGGGCTTCCCTGGTAATGTATGATTGCCAGCACCTGTGTCACCTTTCTTATCAATTACCTAGCTCCCCACAGGTGCTGGCAATACTACATTATCCATACCTCCCAGCATGCCCCTCTCCAGGAGGACACAATGCTCTGTTCCTGGACTTCCCTGGTAATGTATGATTGCCAGCACCTGTGGTGACACCTTTCTTATCAGTTACCTAGCTCCCCACAGGTGCTGGCAATCATACATTATCCATACCTCCCAGCATGCCCCTCTCCAGGAGGACACAATGCTCTGTTCCTGGGCTTCCCTGGTAATGTATGATTGCCAGCACCTGTGGTGACACCTTTCTTATCAGTTACCTAGCTCCCCACAGGTGCTGGCAATCATACATTATCCATACCTCCCAGCATGCCCCTCTCCAGGAGGACACAATGCTCTGCTCCTGGGCTTTCTGGTTATTGCACGATTACCTTCATCTGTGTTGAACAGGTTAATTGATGAGAAAGGTGTCACCACAGGTGCTGGCAATCATACATCACCAGGGAAGCCCAGGAACAGAGCATTGAGTCCTCCTGGAGAGGGGCATGCTGGGAGGTATGGATAATGTATGATTGCCAGCACCTGTGGGGAGTTAGGTAACTGATAAGAAAGGTGTCACCACAGGTGCTGGCAATCATACATTACCAGGGAAGCCCAGGAACAGAGCATTGTGTCCTCCTGGAGAGGGGCATGCTGGGAGGTATGGATAATGTAGGATTGCCAGCACCTGTGGGGAGTTAGGTAACTGATAAGAAAGGTGTCACCACAGGTGCTGGCAATCATACATTACCAGGGAAGCCCAGGAACAGAGCATTGTGTCCTCCTGGAGAGGGGCATGCTGGGAGGTATGGATAATGTAGGATTGCCAGCACCTGTGGGGAGTTAGGTAACTGATAAGAAAGGTGTCACCACAGGTGCTGGCAATCATACATTACCAGGGAAGCCCAGGAACAGAGCATTGTGTCCTCCTGGAGAGGGGCATGCTGGGAGGTATGGATAATGTAGGATTGCCAGCACCTGTGGGGAGCTAGGTAACTGATAAGAAAGGTGTCACCACAGGTGCTGGCAATCATACATTACCAGGGAAGCCCAGGAACAGAGCATTGTGTCCTCCTGGAGAGGGGCATGCTGGGAGGTATGGATAATGTATGATTGCCAGCACCTGTGGGGAGCTAGGTAACTGATAAGAAAGGTGTCGCCACAGGTGCTGGCAATCCTACATTACCAGGGAAGCCCAGGAGCAGAGCATCGTGTCCTCCTGGAGAGGGGCATGCTGGGAGGTATGGATAATGTATGATTGCCAGCACCTGTGGGGAGTTAGGTAACTGATAAGAAAGGTGTCACCACAGGTGCTGGCAATCATACATTACCAGGGAAGCCCAGGAACAGAGCATTGTGTCCTCCTGGAGAGGGGCATGCTGGGAGGTATGGATAATGTAGGATTGCCAGCACCTGTGGGGAGTTAGGTAACTGATAAGAAAGGTGTCACCACAGGTGCTGGCAATCATACATTACCAGGGAAGCCCAGGAACAGAGCATTGTGTCCTCCTGGAGAGGGGCATGCTGGGAGGTATGGATAATGTAGGATTGCCAGCACCTGTGGGGAGTTAGGTAACTGATAAGAAAGGTGTCACCACAGGTGCTGGCAATCATACATTACCAGGGAAGCCCAGGAACAGAGCATTGTGTCCTCCTGGAGAGGGGCATGCTGGGAGGTATGGATAATGTAGGATTGCCAGCACCTGTGGGGAGTTAGGTAACTGATAAGAAAGGTGTCACCACAGGTGCTGGCAATCATACATTACCAGGGAAGCCCAGGAACAGAGCATTGTGTCCTCCTGGAGAGGGGCATGCTGGGAGGTATGGATAATGTAGGATTGCCAGCACCTGTGGGGAGCTAGGTAACTGATAAGAAAGGTGTCACCACAGGTGCTGGCAATCATACATTACCAGGGAAGCCCAGGAACAGAGCATTGTGTCCTCCTGGAGAGGGGCATGCTGGGAGGTATGGATAATGTATGATTGCCAGCACCTGTGGGGAGCTAGGTAACTGATAAGAAAGGTGTCACCACAGGTGCTGGCAATCATACATTACCAGGGAAGCCCAGGGACAGAGCATTGTGTCCTCCTGGAGAGGGGCATGCTGGGAGGTATGGATAATGTAGGATTACCAGCACCTGTGGGGAGCTAGGTAACTGATAAGAAAGGTGTCGCCACAGGTGCTGCAATCCTACATTACCAGGGAAGCCCAGGAGCAGAGCATTGTGTCCTCCTGGAGAGGGGCATGCTGGGAGGTATGGATAATGTATGATTACCAGCACCTGTGGGGAACTAGGTAACTGATAAGAAAGGTGTCACCACAGGTGCTGGCAATCCTACATTACCAGGGAAGCCCAGGAGCAGAGCATTGTGTCCTCCTGGAGAGGGGCATGCTGGGAGGTATGGATAATGTATGATTGCCAGCACCTGTGGGGAGCTAGGTAACTGATAAGAAAGGTGTCACCATAGGTGATGGCAATCCTACATTACCAGGGAAGCCCAGGAACAGAGCTTTGTGTCCTCCTGGAGAGGGGCATGCTGGGAGGTATGGATAATGTATGATTGCCAGCACCTGTGGGGAGCTAGGTAACTGATAAGAAAGGTGTCACTACAGGTGCTGGCAATCCTACATTACCAGGGAAGCCCAGGAACAGAGCATGGTGTCCTCCTGGAGAGGGGCATGCTGGGAGGTATGGATAATGTAGTATTGCCAGCACCTGTGGGGAGCTAGGTAATTGATAAGAAAGGTGACACAGGTGCTGGCAATCATACATTACCAGGGAAGCCCAGGAACAGAGCCTTGTGTCCTCCTGGAGAGGGGCATGCTGGGAGGTATGGATAATGTATGATTGCCAGCACCTGTGGGGAGCTAGGTAACTGATAAGAAAGGTGTCACCATAGGTGATGGCAATCCTACATTACCAGGGAAGCACAGGAACAGAGCATTGTGTCCTCCTGGAGAGGGGCCTGCTGGGAGGTATGGATAATGTATGATTGCCAGCACCTGTGGGGAGCTAGGTAACTGATAAGAAAGGTGTCACTACAGGTGCTGGCAATCCTACATTACCAGGGAAGCCCAGGAACAGAGCATGGTGTCCTCCTGGAGAGGGGCATGCTGGGAGGTATGGATAATGTAGTATTGCCAGCACCTGTGGGGAGCTAGGTAATTGATAAGAAAGGTGACACAGGTGCTGGCAATCATACATTACCAGGGAAGCCCAGGAACAGAGCCTTGTGTCCTCCTGGAGAGGGGCATGCTGGGAGGTATGGATAATGTATGATTGCCAGCACCTGTGGGGAGCTAGGTAACTGATAAGAAAGGTGTCACCATAGGTGATGGCAATCATACATTACCAGGGAAGTCCAGGAGCAGAGCATTGTGTCCTCCTGGAGAGGGGCATGCTGGGAGGTATGGGATGTCACTACCTGATCCCTGGCCACTGCACAGCAGCAATCAGACCTGCATCAGGCCCAGTGTGACCTTGAGGCCTGGGAAGGGCATAGAGCGGATCCCAGCCTCCAGGTTACTCAGTGCAGGTGAATAAGTGATACAATTACTCAGGCTGTGGCTGGCTGAGCTCCTGGAATGTGTCTTTATTGCCCTGTGGCCATGAACACTTGTTACATTGTTACTCAGTAACCTGCCCAGAATGTTGTGTGTGTGCACTGCTCCCCCTGCTGGTGCTGGCTGGAAGGGCGTCTCCTCAGTTACAGGTACATGTCCTCTGTGTCTGCAGGTCTCTCGTTCATATATAACCTCAGATTCTGAGTCCGGTCCTGCTGTGATGTGGAAGGGGTAATGTGTATTCCTAACCTACAAGCAGGAGCGCACACGTATAGATGGGAAATAATCCAGAGGGCATAAGGGTCAGCTCACTAGTTGGAAGCCTTGCATTCTTACATAACAGTGGTTATGGTATTAGGGTTAGGCCCCTTCCCTCCCCGTACTGCCCTGCAGCCACCTGCCCCTTCCCTCCCCGTACTGCCCTGCTGCCACCTGCCCCTTCCCTCCCCGTACTGCCCTGCAGCCACCTGCCCCTTCCCTCCCCGTACTGCCCTGCAGCCACCTGCCCCTTCCCTCCCCGTACTGCCCTGCAGCCACCTGCCCCTTCCCTCCCCGTACTGCCCCGCAGCCACCTGCCCCTTCCCTCCCCGTACTGCCCCGCAGCCACCTGCCCCTTCCCTCCCCGTACTGCCCCGCAGCCACCTGCCCCTTCCCTCCCCGTACAGCCCCGCAGCCACCTGCCCCTTCCCTCCCCGTACTGCCCCGCAGCCACCTGCCCCTTCCCTCCCCGTACTGCCCCGCAGCCACCTGCCCCTTCCCTCCCCGTACTGCCCCGCAGCCACCTGCCCCTTCCCTCCCCGTACTGCCCCGCTGCCACCTGCCCCTTCCCTCCCCGTACTGCCCCGCTGCCACCTGCCCCTTCCCTCCCCGTACTGCCCTGCTGCCACCTGCCCCTTCCCTCCCCGTACTGCCCTGCAGCCACCTGCCCCTTCCCTCCCCGTACTGCCCTGCAGCCACCTGCCCCTTCCCTCCCCGTACTGCCCTGCAGCCACCTGCCCCTTCCCTCCCCGTACTGCCCTGCAGCCACCTGCCCCTTCCCTCCCCGTACTGCCCTGCAGCCCCCTGCCCCTTCCCTCCCCGTACTGCCCTGCAGCCACCTGCCCCTTCCCTCCCCGTACTGCCCTGCAGCCACCTGCCCCTTCCCACCCCGTACTGCCCTGCAGCCACCTGCCCCTTCCCTCCCCGTACTGCCCTGCAGCCCCCTGCCCCTTCCCTCCCCGTACTGCCCTGCAGCCACCTGCCCCTTCCCTCCCCGTACTGCCCTGCAGCCACCTGCCCCTTCCCTCCCCGTACTGCCCTGCTGCCACCTGCCCCTTCCCTCCCCGTACTGCCCTGCAGCCACCTGCCCCTTCCCTCCCCGTACTGCCCTGCAGCCACCTGCCCCTTCCCTCCCCGTACTGCCCTGCAGCCACCTGCCCCTTCCCTCCCCGTACTGCCCTGCAGCCACCTGCCCCTTCCCTCCCCGTACTGCCCTGCAGCCACCTGCCCCTTCCCTCCCCGTACTGCCCTGCAGCCACCTGCCCTTTCCCTCCCCGTACTGCCCTGCTGCCACCTGCCCCTTCCCTCCCCGTACTGCCCTGCTGCCACCTGCCCCTTCCCTCCCCGTACTGCCCTGCAGCCACCTGCCCCTTCCCTCCCCGTACTGCCCTGCAGCCACCTGCCCCTTCCCTCCCCGTACTGCCCTGCAGCCACCTGCCCCTTCCCTCCCCGTACTGCCCTGCAGCCACCTGCCCCTTCCCTCCCCGTACTGCCCTGCAGCCCCCTGCCCCTTCCCTCCCCGTACTGCCCTGCAGCCACCTGCCCCTTCCCTCCCCGTACTGCCCTGCAGCCACCTGCCCCTTCCCACCCCGTACTGCCCTGTACTAACGGAATCTGCTGCGCTATATAAGACGCTGTAGCGGAATCTGCTGTGCTATATAAGACGCTGTAACGGAGTCTGCTGCGCTATATAAGACGCTGTAACGGAATCTGCTGCACTATATAAGACACTGTAACGGAACCTGCTGCGCTATATAAGACACTGTAACGGAATCTGCTGCGCTATATAATACGCTGTAACGGAATCTGCTGCGCTATATAAGACGCTGTAACGGAATCTGCTGCGCTATATAAGACACTGTAATGCAGGGGTCTTCAACCTTTAAGACAGTGTGGGCCACATTAAAAAATTCAACGAAGCCCGAGGGCCACTAAGCTCTACTGTGGTATTTAGCACAGCTCTTAATAGATAGACAGCACACCCCCCACATAGATAGTTGGCACAGCTGCCCATACACATAAACCCTGCCCCAAATATATAGTCTGCACCAGGGCTATTTCTAAACAATTAGGGCCCCAGTGCGAACAGAATAAAAATGCAGCCCCCCCCCCCATACATAATTTGATATTTAAGAAATTGCGAGCGCCGCAGGCGCGCTCCCAAAAAGGGGTGTGGTTTAATTATAAGGGGCGTGGTCTAATGATAAGAGTGTGAACTAGCAGGAAAAAAATTACCTGACATCTCAATTTTGCAACCTGCATGACCAGACATTGGTTACCGCAGGAATGGTTATTGTCCTTCCACGCTTAAGTTGGCTGTCTAAAGGCCGCACAGTGACATATAAACATGAAGGCCCATTACACCATGATGCCCATTATACATTATGCCACACACCGTGATGCCCATTGCACAATATGCCACACACCGTGATGCCCATTGCACATTATGCCACACACCGTGATGCCCATTGCACATTATGCCACACACCGTGATGCCCATTGCACATTATGCCACACACCGTGATGCCCATTGCACATTATGCCACACACTGTGATGCCCATTGCACATTATGCCACACACTGTGATGCCCATTGCACATTATGCCACACACCGTGATGCCCATTGCACATTATGCCACACACCGTGATGCCCATTGCACATTATGCCACACACCGTGATGCCCATTGCACATTATGCCACACACCGGGATGCCCATTGCACATTATGCCACACACCGGGATGCCCATTGCACATTATGTCTCACACCATGATGCCCATTACACATTATGCCACACACCGTGACATCCATTGCACATTATGCCTCACACTATGATGCCCATTGCACCTTGCACTATAAGGCCCCCAATACTCCTGCTTATGCATATGATGCCCCCAGCAGTGCCTCTCACAAAATGCCACCAGTAGTGTCCCTCATAAAATGCCACCAGTAGTGTCCCTCACAAAATGCCCTAGTATTTCCCTCCATAGTCAGCACTGCATTGCGCAGCATGCCAGCCCTCCCTTGGTCAGCACCACATTGCACTGCCAGCCCCCCCTCCCCATAGTCAGCACCCTCCCTATATACAGGGCCACATTGCACTGCCAGCCCCCCTCACCCATAGTCAGCACCCTCCCCATACACAGGGCCACATTGTACTGCCAGCCCCCCCTCCCCCATAGTCAGCACCCTCCCCATACACAGGGCCACATTGCACTGCCAGCCCCCACTCCCCCGTATTCAGCACCATGGTAGCTAGCCAGCATCACCCTCTCCTGAGACACTTGCCTTAGTGTCCCTTACAGAGGTCTCCTTCAGAGGGCTGCTGCTGGCTGCGTCGGCTGTCTTAACAGCCATGGAGCAGGCAGGGACAGGTGCACGGCTGCCGGCAGTTGTCACACCCACTCCAGTCTCCCGGCTGTCTGAAAGGACATGGGCAGGATGGGTGCGCAGCGTCAGGAAGTACACAATGCATATGTTCGCGCACAGTCCCGCCCCCCCCCAGCACATCCACCTCCGCCACGTCCCACTGCTAATGGGACAGCGTGCGGAAGGATTTTAAGGGGACAGCGCGCGGAAGGATTTTTTTTTTTAATCAGCACAGCATTTAATTAAAAAAAAGCAATTCACTGGCGGGCCACCTAAAACTACTCGGCGGGCCACTCGTGGCCCGCGGGCCATGGGTTGAAGACCCCTGCTGTAATGGAATCTGCTGCGCTATATAAGACACTGTAACGGAAACTGCTGCGCTATATAAGACACTGTAACGGAATCTGCTGCGCTATATAAGACACTGTAACGGCATCTGCTGCGCTATATAAGACGCTGTAACGGAATCTGCTGCGCTATATAAGACGCTGTAACGGAATCTGCTGCGCTATATAAGACACTGTAACTGAATCTGCTGCGCTATATAAGACACTGTAATGGAATCTGCTGCGCTATATAAGACGCTGTAACGGAACCTGCTGCGCTATATAAGACACTGTAACGGAATCTGCTGCGCTATATAAGACAATGTAACGGAAACTGCTGCGCTATATAAGACACTGCTAATCAATAAATACAATAATAATAGGTTAGAGCTAGCATTCTGTATACGGTGTAGGTGCAGGGTTGGTTGTGTATCATGGGGGAGGGTATCGCTATAGTAATGATGGAGGAAGTTCCTGACACAGACAAAAGAGTGTATAAATAGATGAAAGGTGATCCCCCGGGAGTCACCGCTCTGGTGAGTGTCAGCTCAGCGGTTCCCAGGGGTCTATGCTGCGACACTTATTAAATATGCATTGCTGCTTTGTGTGTGTCACTTTCTGACCTATTTACTCCTTACTGTTGTTCAGTGACGAGCAGGGTCCTCTTTTCTTCTGCGCCACACACATTTATTAATGGTCAATGTTTTAAAACGACCAATTTATTAAACTGATGTAAATGGACCCACATAGATGTCTGTTACACATTTATCACTAATTGGTTTTATACATAGTTGCCTACTCTCCTGCATTCTGCAGGAGACTCCCTGACATAGCAGCAATCTCCCTCTCTCCCTCATTAGTCCAGCAATCTCCCTCATGTCACCTAGCCCACATTACACTGTTACATCATAGTTACCTCCCCTCCTGCATTCTGCAGGAGACTCCCTGAAATAACAGCAATTTCCCTCTCTCCCTCATTAGTCTAGCAATCTCCCTCATGTCACCTAGCCCACATTACACTGTTACATCATAGTTACCTCCTCTCCTGCATTCTGCAGGAGACTCCCTGACATAGCAGCAATCTCCCTCTCTCCCTCATTAGTCTAGTAATCTCCCCCATGTCACCTAGGCCACATTACACTGTTACATTATAGTTACCTCCCCTCCTGCATTCTGCAGGAGACTCCCTGACATAACAGCAATCTCCCTCTCTCCCTCATTAGTTTAGCAATCTCCCACATGTCACCTAGCCCACATTACACTGTTACATCATAGTTACCTCCCCTCCTGCATTCTGCAGGAGGCGCCCTGACATAGCAGCAATCTCCCTCTCTCCCTCATTAGTCTAGCAATCTCCCTCATGTCACCTAGCCCACATCACACTGTTACATCATAGTTACCTCCCCACCTGCATTCTGCAGGAGATTCCCTGACATAGCAGCAATCTCCCACTCTCCCTCATTAGTCTAGCAATCTCCCTCATGTCACCTAGCCCACATTACACTGTTACATCATAGTTACCTCCCCCCTGCATTCTGCAGGATACTCCCTGACATAGCAGCAATCTCACTCTCTCCCTCATTAGTCTAGCAATCTCCCTCATGTCACCTAGCCCACATTACACTGTTACATCATAGTTACCTCCCCTCCTACATTCTGCAGGAGACTCCCTGACATAGCAGCAATCTCCCTCTCTCCCTCATTATTCTAAAAATCTCCCTCATGTCACCTAGCCCACATTACACTGTAACATCACAGTTACCTACCCTCCTGCATTCTGCAGGAGACTCCCTGACATAGCAGCAATCTCCCTCTCTCCCTCATTAGTCTACTGATCTCCCTCATGTCACCTAGCCCACATTACACTGTTACATCATAGTTACCTCCCCTCCTGCATTCTGCAGGAGACTCCCTGACATAGCAGCAATCTCCCTCTCTCCCTCATTAGTCTACTGATCTCCCTCATGTCACCTAGCCCACATTACACTGTTACATCATAGTTACCTCCCCTTCTGCATTCTGCAGGAGACTCCCTGACATAGCAGCAATTGCCCTCTCTCCCTCATTAGTCGAGCAATCTCCCTCATGTCACTTAGCCCACATTACACTGTTACATCATAGTTACCCCCCCCCCTGCATTCTGCAGGAGACTCCCTGACATAGCAGCAATCTCCCTCTCTCCCTCATTAGTCTAGCAATCTCCCTCATGTCACCTAGCCCACATTACACTGTTACATCATAGTTACCTCCCCTCCTGCATTCTGCAGGAGACTCCCTGAAATAGCACCAATCTCCCTCTCTCCCTCATTAGTCTAGCAATCTCCCTCATGTCACCTACCCACCTTACACTGTTACACCATAGTTACCTCCCCACCTGCATTCTGCAGGAGACTCCCTGATATAGCAGCAATCTCCCTCTCTCCCTCATTGGTCTAGCAATCTCCCTCATGTCACCTAGCCACATTACACTGTTACATCATAGTTACCTCCCCTCCTGCATTCTGCAGGAGACTCCCTGACATAGCAGCAGTCTCCCTCTCTCCCTCATTAGTCTAGCAATCTCCCTCATGTCACCTAGCCCACATTACACTGTTACTGTACATCATAGTTACCTCCCCTCCTGCATTCTGCAGGAGACTCCCTGACATAGCAGCAATCTCCCTGACTCCCTCATTGGTCTAGCAATCTCCCTCATGTCACCTAGCCCACATTACACTGTTACATCATAGTTACCTACCCTCCTACATTCTGCAGGAGACTCCCTGACATAGCAGCAATCTCCCTCTCTCCCTCATTAGTCTAGCAATACCCCTCATGTCACCTAGCCACATTACACTGTTACATTATAGTTACCTCCCCTCCTACATTCTGCAGGAGACTCCCTGATATAGCAGCAATCTCCCCCATTAGTTTAGCAATCTCCCGCATGTCACCTCGCCCAAACCATGTAGCTACTGCGGAAGTGCGACAGTATGAGGAGGATATCTGTGTAGCTGAGGCCGGTGATACTGAGGCCGCTACTGCGGAAGTGCGACAGTATGAGGAGGATATCTGTGTAGCTGAGGCCGGTGATAATGAGGCCGCTACTGCGGAAGTGCGACAGTATGAGGAGGATATCTGTGTAGCTGAGGCCGGTGACACTGAGGCCGCTACTGCGGAAGTGCGACAGTATGAGGAGGATATCTGTGTAGCTGAGGCCGGTGATACTGAGGCCGCTACTGCGGAAGTGCGACAGTATGAGGAGGATATCTGTGTAGCTGAGGCCGGTGATAATAAGGCCGCTACTGCGGAAGTGCGACAGTATGAGGAGGATATCTGTGTAGCTGAGGCCGGTGACACTGAGGCCGCTACTGCGGAAGTGCGACAGTATGAGGAGGATATCTGTGTAGCTGAGGCCGGTGATAATGAGGCCGCTACTGCGGAAGTGCGACAGTATGAGGAGGATATCTGTGTAGCTGAGGCCGGTGACACTGAGGCCGCTACTGCGGAAGTGCGACAGTATGAGGAGGATATCTGTGTAGCTGAGGCCGGTGATAGGGCGGGATGTTATAACATCCGCGGCCCCCCTTCGCCGGACATCGCATTTTTAGTAACGGCATATGCTATAACATATGCCGTTATTCATGCAAGGGACAGCTCTTGCGGTAAGAGCTGTCCCTTGCGATGCGGTGCCGGCACTGGACTTCCGGGTCTGTGACCCGGGAGTCCATCTGCGCATGCGCAGACCCCGGCGCCGGCCGCAGGGCACGCTGGGAGGGATCCGTGACGGATCCCTCAAACAGCGCTGCGGTAAGAAGCCCATAGGCTTCTGCAGGGATTCGCCAGCTTTAGCTGGCGATTCCCTCCGCAGCGCTGACACTGCGGAGGCGCCATATAGCATATAGAAATGCGGTAGAAACCCCGAAAACGGGGTTTTTACCGCATTTCTGCTATATAGCATCCCGCCCACAATGAGGCCGCTACTGCGGAAGTGCGACAGTATGAGGAGGATATCTGTGTAGCTGAGGCCGGTGACACTGAGGCCGCTACTGCGGAAGTGTGACAGTATGAGGAGGATATCTGTGTAGCTGAGGCCGGTGATAATGAGGCCGCTACTGCGGAAGTGTGACAGTATGAGGAGGATATCTGTGTAGCTGAGGCCGGTGACACTGAGGCCGCTACTGCGGAAGTGTGACAGTATGAGGAGGATATCTGTGTGGCTGAGGCCGGTGATAATGAGGCCGCTACTGCGGAAGTGTGACAGTATGAGGAGGATATCTGTGTAGCTGAGGGCGGTGACACTGAGGCCGCTACTGCGGAAGTGCGACAGTATGAGGAGGATATCTGTGTAGCTGAGGCCGGTGATAATGAGGCCGCTACTGCGGAAGTGTGACAGTATGAGGAGGATATCTGTGTAGCTGAGGCCGGTGATACTGAGGCCGCTACTGCGGAAGTGCGACAGTATGAGGAGGATATCTGTGTAGCTGAGGCCGGTGATAATGAGGCCGCTACTGCGGAAGTGTGACAGTATGAGGAGGATATCTGTGTAGCTGAGGCCGGTGACACTGAGGCCGCTACTGCGGAAGTGCGACAGTATGAGGAGGATATCTGTGTAGCTGAGGCCGGTGACAATGAGGCCGCTACTGCGGAAGTGCGACAGTATGAGGAGGATATCTGTGTAGCTGAGGCCGGTGACACTGAGGCCGCTGCTGCGGACGTGCGACAGTATGAGGAGGATATCTGTGTAGCTGAGGCCGGTGATAATGAGGCCGCTACTGCGGAAGTGTGACAGTATGAGGAGGATATCTGTGTAGCTGAGGCCGGTGATAATGAGGCCGCTACTGCGGAAGTGTGACAGTATGAGGAGGATATCTGTGTAGCTGAGGCCGGTGATAATGAGGCCGCTACTGCGGAAGTGTGACAGTATGAGGAGGATATCTGTGTAGCTGAGGCCGGTGATAATGAGGCCGCTACTGCGGAAGTGTGACAGTATGAGGAGGATATCTGTGTAGCTGAGGCCGGTGATAATGAGGCCGCTACTGCGGAAGTGCGACAGTATGAGGAGGATATCTGTGTAGCTGAGGCCGGTGACACTGAGGCCGCTACTGCGGAAGTGCGACAGTATGAGGAGGATATCTGTGTAGCTGAGGCCGGTGACACTGAGGCCGCTACTGCGGAAGTGTGACAGTATGAGGAGGATATCTGTGTAGCTGAGGCCGGTGATAATGAGGCCGCTACTGCGGAAGTGTGACATTATGAGGAGGATATCTGTGTAGCTGAGGCCGGTGACACTGAGGCCGCTACTGCGGAAGTGTGACAGTATGAGGAGGATATCTGTGTAGCTGAGGCCGGTGATAATGAGGCCGCTACTGCGGAAGTGCGACAGTATGAGGAGGATATCTGTGTAGCTGAGGCCGGTGACACTGAGGCCGCTACTGCGGAAGTGCGACAGTATGAGGAGGATATCTGTGTAGCTGAGGCCGGTGACACTGAGGCCGCTACTGCAGAAGTGCGACAGTATGAGGAGGATATCTGTGTAGCTGAGGCCGGTGATAATGAGGCCGCTACTGCGGAAGTGTGACAGTATGAGGAGGATATCTGTGTAGCTGAGGCCGGTGATAATGAGGCCGCTACTGCGGAAGTGTGACAGTATGAGGAGGATATCTGTGTAGCTGAGGCCGGTGATAATGAGGCCGCTACTGCGGAAGTGCGACAGTATGAGGAGGATATCTGTGTAGCTGAGGCCGGTGACACTGAGGCCGCTACTGCGGAAGTGCGACAGTATGAGGAGGATATCTGTGTAGCTGAGGCCGGTGACACTGAGGCCGCTACTGCGGAAGTGTGACAGTATGAGGAGGATATCTGTGTAGCTGAGGCCGGTGATAATGAGGCCGCTACTGCGGAAGTGTGACATTATGAGGAGGATATCTGTGTAGCTGAGGCCGGTGACACTGAGGCTGCTACTGCAGAAGTGTGACAGTATGAGGAGGATATCTGTGTAGCTGAGGCCGGTGACACTGAGGCCGCTACTGCGGAAGTGTGACAGTATGAGGAGGATATCTGTGTAGCTGAGGCCGGTGATAATGAGGCCGCTACTGCGGAAGTGTGACAGTATGAGGAGGATATCTGTGTAGCTGAGGCCGGTGACACTGAGGCCGCTGCTGCGGAAGTGTGACAGTATGAGGAGGATATCTGTGTAGCTGAGGCCGGTGACACTGAGGCCGCTACTGCGGAAGTGCGACAGTATGAGGAGGATATCTGTGTAGCTGAGGCCGGTGACACTGAGGCCGCTTCTGCGGAAGTGTGACAGTATGAGGAGGATATCTGTGTAGCTGAGGCCGGTGACACTGAGGCCGCTACTGCGGAAGTGCGACAGTATGAGGAGGATATCTGTGTAGCTGAGGCCGGTGATAATGAGGCCGCTACTGCGGAAGTGCGACAGTATGAGGAGGATATCTGTGTAGCTGAGGCCGGTGACACTGAGGCCGCTACTGCGGAAGTGCGACAGTATGAGGAGGATATCTGTGTAGCTGAGGCCGGTGATAATGAGGCCGCTGCTGCGGAAGTGCGACAGTATGAGGAGGATATCTGTGTAGCTGAGGCCGGTGATAATGAGGCCGCTACTGCGGAAGTGCGACAGTATGAGGAGGATATTTGTGTAGCTGAGGCCGGTGATACTGAGGCCGCTACTGCGGAAGTGCGACAGTATGAGGAGGATATCTGTGTAGCTGAGGCCGGTGATACTGAGGCCGCTACTGCGGAAGTGCGACAGTATGAGGAGGATATCTGTGTAGCTGAGGCCGGTGACACTGAGGCCGCTACTGCGGAAGTGCGACAGTATGAGGAGGATATCTGTGTAGCTGAGGCCGGTGATACTGAGGCCGCTACTGCGGAAGTGCGACAGTATGAGGAGGATATCTGTGTAGCTGAGGCCGGTGACACTGAGGCCGCTGCTGCGGAAGTGCGACAGTATGAGGAGGATATCTGTGTAGCTGAGGCCGGTGATAATGAGGCCGCTACTGCGGAAGTGCGACAGTATGAGGAGGATATCTGTGTAGCTGAGGCCGGTGACAATGAGGCCGCTACTGCGGAAGTGTGACAGTATGAGGAGGATAACTGTGTAGCTGAGGCCGGTGACACTGAGGCCGCTACTGCGGAAGTGCGACAGTATGAGGAGGATATCTGTGTAGCTGAGGCCGGTGATAATGAGGCTGCTACTGCGGAAGTGCGACAGTATGAGGAGGATATCTGTGTAGCTGAGGCCGGTGACACTGAGGCCGCTACTGCGGAAGTGCGACAGTATGAGGAGGATATCTGTGTAGCTGAGGCCGGTGACACTGAGGCCGCTACTGCGGAAGTGCAACAGTATGAGGAGGATATCTGTGTAGCTGAGGCCGGTGACACTGAGGCCGCTACTGCGGAAGTGCGACAGTATGAGGAGGATATCTGTGTAGCTGAGGCCGGTGACACTGAGGCCGCTGCTGCGGAAGTGTGACAGTATGAGGAGGATATCTGTGTAGCTGAGGCCGGTGACAATGAGGCCGCTACTGCGGAAGTGTGACAGTATGAGAAGGATATCTGTGTAGCTGAGGCCGGTGATACTGAGGCCGCTACTGCGGAAGTGTGACAGTATGAGGAGGATATCTGTGTAGCTGAGGCCGGTGACACTGAGGCCGCTACTGCGGAAGTGTGACAGTATGAGGAGGATATCTGTGTAGCTGAGGCCGGTGATACTGAGGCTGCTACTGCGGAAGTGCGACAGTATGAGGAGGATATCTGTGTAGCTGAGGCCGGTGATAATGAGGCCGCTACTGCGGAAGTGCGACAGTATGAGGAGGATATCTGTGTAGCTGAGGCCGGTGATACTGAGGCTGCTACTGCGGAAGTGTGACAGTATGAGGAGGATATCTGTGTAGCTGAGGCCGGTGACACTGAGGCCGCTGCTGCGGAAGTGCGACAGTATGAGGAGGATATCTGTGTAGCTGAGGCCGGTGACACTGAGGCCGCTACTGCGGAAGTGCGACAGTATGAGGAGGATATCTGTGTAGCTGAGGCCGGTGACACTGAGGCCGCTGCTGCGGAAGTGTGACAGTATGAGGAGGATATCTGTGTAGCTGAGGCCGGTGATACTGAGGCTGCTACTGCGGAAGTGTGACAGTATGAGGAGGATATCTGTGTAGCTGAGGCTGGTGACACTGAGGCCGCTACTGCGGAAGTGCGACAGTATGAGGAGGATATCTGTGTAGCTGAGGCCGGTGATAATGAGGCCGCTACTGCGGAAGTGCGACAGTATGAGGAGGATATCTGTGTAGCTGAGGCCGGTGACACTGAGGCCGCTACTGCGGAAGTGCGACAGTATGAGGAGGATATCTGTGTAGCGGAGGCCGGTGACAATGAGGCCGCTACTGCGGAAGTGCGACAGTATGAGGAGGATATCTGTGTAGCTGAGGCCGGTGATAATGAGGCCGCTGCTGCGGAAGTGCGACAGTATGAGGAGGATATCTGTGTAGCTGAGGCCGGTGACACTGAGGCCGCTACTGCGGAAGTGCGACAGTATGAGGAGGATATCTGTGTAGCTGAGGCCGGTGACACTGAGGCCGCTACTGCGGAAGTGCGACAGTATGAGGAGGATATCTGTGTAGCTGAGGCCGGTGACACTGAGGCCGCTACTGCGGAAGTGCGACAGTATGAGGAGGATATCTGTGTAGCTGAGGCCGGTGATACTGAGGCCGCTACTGCGGAAGTGTGACAGTATGAGGAGGATATCTGTGTAGCTGAGGCCGGTGATAATGAGGCCGCTACGGCGGAAGTGCGACAGTATGAGGAGGATATCTGTGTAGCTGAGGCCGGTGATAATGAGGCCGCTACTGCGGAAGTGCGACAGTATGAGGAGGATATCTGTGTAGCTGAGGCCGGTGATAATGAGGCCGCTACTGTGGAAGTGCGACAGTATGAGGAGGATATCTGTGTAGCTGAGGCCGGTGATAATGAGGCCGCTGCTGCGGAAGTGCGACAGTATGAGGAGGATATCTGTGTAGCTGAGGCCGGTGACACTGAGGCCGCTACTGCGGAAGTGCGACAGTATGAGGAGGATATCTGTGTAGCTGAGGCCGGTGATACTGAGGCCGCTACTGCGGAAGTGTGACAGTATGAGGAGGATATCTGTGTAGCTGAGGCCGGTGATAATGAGGCCGCTACGGCGGAAGTGCGACAGTATGAGGAGGATATCTGTGTAGCTGAGGCCGGTGATAATGAGGCCGCTACTGCGGAAGTGTGACAGTATGAGGAGGATATCTGTGTAGCTGAGGCCGGTGACACTGAGACCGCTACTGCGGAAGTGCGACAGTATGAGGAGGATATCTGTGTAGCTGAGGCCGGTGACACTGAGGCCGCTACTGCGGAAGTGTGACAGTATGAGGAGGATATCTGTGTAGCTGAGGCCGGTGACACTGAGGCCGCTACTGCGGAAGTGTGACAGTATGAGGAGGATATCTGTGTAGCTGAGGCCGGTGATACTGAGGCCGCTACTGCGGAAGTGTGACAGTATGAGGAGGATATCTGTGTAGCTGAGGCCGGTGACACTGAGGCCGCTACTGCGGAAGTGCGACAGTATGAGGAGGATATCTGTGTAGCTGAGGCCGGTGATAATGAGGCCGCTACTGCGGAAGTGCGACAGTATGAGGAGGATATCTGTGTAGCTGAGGCCGGTGACACTGAGGCCGCTACTGCGGAAGTGCGACAGTATGAGGAGGATATCTGTGTAGCTGAGGCCGGTGATAATGAGGCCGCTACTGCGGAAGTGTGACAGTATGAGGAGGATATCTGTGTAGCTGAGGCCGGTGACACTGAGGCCGCTACTGCGGAAGTGCGACAGTATGAGGAGGATATCTGTGTAGCTGAGGCCGGTGACACTGAGGCCGCTACTGCGGAAGTGCGACAGTATGAGGAGGATATCTGTGTAGCTGAGGCCGGTGATACTGAGGCCGCTACTGCGGAAGTGTGACAGTATGAGGAGGATATCTGTGTAGCTGAGGCCGGTGACACTGAGGCCGCTACTGCGGAAGTGCGACAGTATGAGGAGGATATCTGTGTAGCTGAGGCCGGTGATACTGAGGCCGCTACTGCGGAAGTGTGACAGTATGAGGAGGATATCTGTGTAGCTGAAGCCGGTGATACTGAGGCCGCTACTGCGGAAGTGTGACAGTATGAGGAGGATATCTGTGTAGCTGAGGCCGGTGACACTGAGGCCGCTACTGCGGAAGTGCGACAGTATGAGGAGGATATCTGTGTAGCTGAGGCCGGTGACACTGAGGCCGCTACTGCGGAAGTGCGACAGTATGAGGAGGATATCTGTGTAGCTGAGGCCGGTGACAATGAGGCCGCTACTGCGGAAGTGCGACAGTATGAGGAGGATATCTGTGTAGCTGAGGCCGGTGACACTGAGGCCGCTACTGCGGAAGTGCGACAGTATGAGGAGGATATCTGTGTAGCTGAGGCCGGTGACACTGAGGCCGCTACTGCGGAAGTGTGACAGTATGAGGAGGATATCTGTGTAGCTGAGGCCGGTGACACTGAGGCCGCTGCTGCGGAAGTGCGACAGTATGAGGAGGATATCTGTGTAGCTGAGGCCGGTGATACTGAGACCGCTACTGCGGAAGTGCGACAGTATGAGGAGGATATCTGTGTAGCTGAGGCCGGTGATACTGAGACCGCTACTGCGGAAGTGTGACAGTATGAGGAGGATATCTGTGTAGCTGAGGCCGGTGATAATGAGGCCGCTACTGCGGAAGTGTGACAGTATGAGGAGGATATCTGTGTAGCTGAGGCCGGTGATAAGGAGGCCGCTACTGCGGAAGTGCGACAGTATGAGGAGGATATCTGTGTAGCTGAGGCCGGTGACACTGAGGCCGCTGCTGCGGAAGTGCGACAGTATGAGGAGGATATCTGTGTAGCTGAGGCCGGTGACACTGAGGCCGCTACTGCGGAAGTGTGACAGTATGAGGAGGATATCTGTGTAGCTGAGGCCGGTGATAATGAGGCCGCTACTGCGGAAGTGCGACAGTATGAGGAGGATATCTGTGTAGCTGAGGCCGGTGACACTGAGGCCGCTACTGCGGAAGTGCGACAGTATGAGGAGGATATCTGTGTAGCTGAGGCCGGTGACACTGAGGCCGCTACTGCGGAAGTGCGACAGTATGAGGAGGATATCTGTGTAGCTGAGGCCGGTGATAATGAGGCCGCTACTGCGGAAGTGCGACAGTATGAGGAGGATATCTGTGTAGCTGAGGCCGGTGACACTGAGGCCGCTACTGCGGAAGTGCGACAGTATGAGGAGGATATCTGTGTAGCTGAGGCCGGTGACACTGAGGCCGCTACTGCGGAAGTGCGACAGTATGAGGAGGATATCTGTGTAGCTGAGGCCGGTGACACTGAGGCCGCTACTGCCAGTGGCGGAACTCTGGGAGGCAATGGAGGCTCCAGCCGCCGGGCGCAAGGCCCTGGAGGGGGCACTTCCACTCGACTCCATTGTCTCATCCAGAGTTGGCTGGCTGTCTGGAGGGCAAGTATCCCTGGGTCCCCCTGAGAAGTGAACTCACGCCCCACCTCCACTTACCCGCTGCGGATCGGGTGTTTATTCCTGGATCCGCATCGCAGCTGACTGCACACAGACAGTGACAGACAGCTAGCAGCGCTGAACTTCCGGCGCTGTCTAATGGAACTTGGTCCTGCAGCCTGCAGGACAGCGCGCAGGCTGCAGGGAGGTAGTGCGGGCGGGGGAGGATGCCTGGGAAGGCAGTGGCACACACAAACGCCACACATGAAGAGGAACATGCTGCTCAGCCGCTGCAGCCTTCTTCTCTTCTACAAGGCTCAGGTAAAAATAAGTACCTTATAGCAGCCCAGTTTTTTTTTTTTGTTTGGGGGGGGGCCTCGAAAATCTATCTTGCCTCCGGGAAAATGACATGAAGTTACGCCACTGGCTACTGCGGAAGTGCGACAGTATGAGGAGGATATCTGTGTAGCTGAGGCCGGTGACACTGAGGCCGCTACTGCGGAAGTGCGACAGTATGAGGGGGATATCTGTGTAGCTGAGGCCGGTGATAATGAGGCCGCTACTGCGGAAGTGCGACAGTATGAGGAGGATATCCGTGTAGCTGAGGCCGGTGACACTGAGGCCGCTGCTGCGGAAGTGCGACAGTATGAGGAGGATATCTGTGTAGCTGAGGCCGGTGACACTGAGGCCGCTACTGCGGAAGTGCGACAGTATGAGGAGGATATCTGTGTAGCTGAGGCCGGTGACACTGAGGCCGCTACTGCGGAAGTGCGACAGTATGAGGAGGATATCTGTGTAGCTGAGGCCGGTGACAATGAGGCCGCTACTGCGGAAGTGCGACAGTATGAGGAGGATATCTGTGTAGCTGAGGCCGGTGACAATGAGGCCGCTACTGCGGAAGTGAGACAGTATGAGGAGGATATCTGTGTAGCTGAGGCCGGTGACACTGAGGCCGCTACTGCGGAAGTGCGACAGTATGAGGAGGATATCTGTGTAGCTGAGGCCGGTGATACTGAGGCTGCTACTGCGGAAGTGTGACAGTATGAGGAGGATATCTGTGTAGCTGAGGCCGGTGACACTGAGGCCGCTACTGCGGAAGTGCGACAGTATGAGGAGGATATCTGTGTAGCTGAGGCCGGTGATACTGAGGCCGCTACTGCGGAAGTGCGACAGTATGAGGAGGATATCTGTGTAGCTGAGGCCGGTGACACTGAGGCCGCTACTGCGGAAGTGTGACAGTATGAGGAGGATATCTGTGTAGCTGAGGCCGGTGATAATGAGGCTGCTACTGCGGAAGTGTGACAGTATGAGGAGGATATCTGTGTAGCTGAGGCCGGTGACACTGAGGCCGCTACTGCGGAAGTGCGACAGTATGAGGAGGATATCTGTGTAGCTGAGGCCGGTGATACTGAGGCCGCTACTGCGGAAGTGCGACAGTATGAGGAGGATATCTGTGTAGCTGAGGCCGGTGATAATGAGGCCGCTACTGCGGAAGTGTGACAGTATGAGGAGGATATCTGTGTAGCTGAGGCCGGTGATAATGAGGCTGCTACTGCGGAAGTGTGACAGTATGAGGAGGATATCTGTGTAGCTGAGGCCGGTGACACTGAGGCCGCTACTGCGGAAGTGCGACAGTATGAGGAGGATATCTGTGTAGCTGAGGCCGGTGATACTGAGGCCGCTACTGCGGAAGTGCGACAGTATGAGGAGGATATCTGTGTAGCTGAGGCCGGTGACACTGAGGCCGCTACTGCGGAAGTGTGACAGTATGAGGAGGATATCTGTGTAGCTGAGGCCGGTGATAATGAGGCTGCTACTGCGGAAGTGTGACAGTATGAGGAGGATATCTGTGTAGCTGAGGCCGGTGACACTGAGGCCGCTACTGCGGAAGTGCGACAGTATGAGGAGGATATCTGTGTAGCTGAGGCCGGTGATACTGAGGCCGCTACTGCGGAAGTGCGACAGTATGAGGAGGATATCTGTGTAGCTGAGGCCGGTGACACTGAGGCTGCTACTGCGGAAGTGCGACAGTATGAGGAGGATATCTGTGTAGCTGAGGCCGGTGACACTGAGGCCGCTACTGCGGAAGTGCGACAGTATGAGGAGGATATCTGTGTAGCTAAGGCCGGTGACACTGAGGCCGCTACTGCGGAAGTGCGACAGTATGAGGAGGATATCTGTGTAGCTGAGGCCGGTGATAATGAGGCCGCTGCTGCGGAAGTGTGACAGTATGAGGAGGATATCTGTGTAGCTGAGGCCGGTGACACTGAGGCCGCTACTGCGGAAGTGCGACAGTATGAGGAGGATATCTGTGTAGCTGAGGCCGGTGACACTGAGGCCGCTACTGCGGAAGTGCGACAGTATGAGGAGGATATCTGTGTAGCTGAGGCCGGTGACACTGAGGCCGCTACTGCGGAAGTGTGACAGTATGAGGAGGATATCTGTGTAGCTGAGGCCGGTGATACTGAGGCTGCTACTGCGGAAGTGTGACAGTATGAGGAGGATATCTGTGTAGCTGAGGCCGGTGACACTGAGGCTGCTACTGCGGAAGTGTGACAGTATGAGGAGGATATCTGTGTAGCTGAGGCCGGTGACACTGAGGCCGCTACTGCGGAAGTGCGACAGTATGAGGAGGATATCTGTGTAGCTGAGGCCGGTGATAATGAGGCCGCTACTGCGGAAGTGCGACAGTATGAGGAGGATATCTGTGTAGCTGAGGCCGGTGACACTGAGGCCGCTACTGCGGAAGTGCGACAGTATGAGGAGGATATCTGTGTAGCTGAGGCCGGTGACACTGAGGCCGCTACTGCGGAAGTGCGACAGTATGAGGAGGATATCTGTGTAGCTGAGGCCGGTGACACTGAGGCCGCTACTGCGGAAGTGCGACAGTATGAGGAGGATATCTGTGTAGCTGAAGCCGGTGACACTGAGGCCGCTACTGCGGAAGTGTGACAGTATGAGGAGGATATCTGTGTAGCTGAGGCCGGTGACACTGAGGCCGCTACTGCGGAAGTGCGACAGTATGAGGAGGATATCTGTGTAGCTGAGGCCGGTGACACTGAGGCCGCTACTGCGGAAGTGCGACAGTATGAGGAGGATATCTGTGTAGCTGAGGCCGGTGACACTGAGGCCGCTACTGCGGAAGTGTGACAGTATGAGGAGGATATCTGTGTAGCTGAGGCCGGTGATAATGAGGCCGCTACTGCGGAAGTGCGACAGTATGAGGAGGATATCTGTGTACTGTAGCTGAGGCCGGTGATAATGAGGCCGCTACTGCGGAAGTGTGACAGTATGAGGAGGATATCTGTGTAGCTGAGGCCGGTGACACTGAGGCTGCTACTGCGGAAGTGTGACAGTATGAGGAGGATATCTGTGTAGCTGAGGCCGGTGATACTGAGGCCGCTACTGCGGAAGTGCGACAGTATGAGGAGGATATCTGTGTAGCTGAGGTTGGTGATAATGAGGCCGCTACTGCGGAAGTGTGACAGTATGAGGAGGATATCTGTGTAGCTGAGGCCGGTGATACTGAGGCCGCTACTGCGGAAGTGCGACAGTATGAGGAGGATATCTGTGTAGCTGAGGCCGGTGACACTGAGGCCGCTACTGCGGAAGTGTGACAGTATAAGGAGGATATCTGTGTAGCTGAGGCCGGTGACACTGAGGCCGCTACTGCGGAAGTGCGACAGTATGAGGAGGATATCTGTGTAGCTGAGGCCGGTGACACTGAGGCCGCTACTGCGGAAGTGCGACAGTATGAGGAGGATATCTGTGTAGCTGAGGCCGGTGACACTGAGGCCGCTACTGCGGAAGTGTGACAGTATGAGGAGGATATCTGTGTAGCTGAGGCCGGTGATAATGAGGCCGCTACTGCGGAAGTGTGACAGTATGAGGAGGATATCTGTGTAGCTGAGGCCGGTGATACTGAGGCCGCTACTGCGGAAGTGCGACAGTATGAGGAGGATATCTGTGTAGCTGAGGCCGGTGATAATGAGGCAGCTACTGCGGAAGTGTGACAGTATGAGGAGGATATCTGTGTAGCTGAGGCCGGTGACACTGAGACTGCTACTGCGGAAGTGCGACAGTATGAGGAGGATATCTGTGTAGCTGAGGCCGGTGACAATGAGGCCGCTACTGCGGAAGTGCGACAGTATGAGGAGGATATCTGTGTAGCTGAGGCCGGTGATAATAAGGCCGCTACTGCGGAAGTGCGACAGTATGAGGAGGATATCTGTGTAGCTGAGGCCGGTGACACTGAGGCCGCTACTGCGGAAGTGCGACAGTATGAGGAGGATATCTGTGTAGCTGAGGCCGGTGACACTGAGGCCGCTACTGCGGAAGTGCGACAGTATGAGGAGGATATCTGTGTAGCTGAGGCCGGTGACAGTGAGGCCGCTACTGCGGAAGTGCGACAGTATGAGGAGGATATCTGTGTAGCTGAGGCCGGTGACACTGAGGCCGCTACTGCGGAAGTGTGACAGTATGAGGAGGATATCTGTGTAGCTGAGGCCGGTGACACTGAGGCCGCTACTGCGGAAGTGCGACAGTATGAGGAGGATATCCGTGTAGCTGAGGCCGGTGACACTGAGGCCGCTGCTGCGGAAGTGCGACAGTATGAGGAGGATATCTGTGTAGCTGAGGCCGGTGACACTGAGGCCGCTACTGCGGAAGTGTGACAGTATGAGGAGGATATCTGTGTAGCTGAGGCCGGTGACACTGAGGCCGCTACTGCGGAAGTGCGACAGTATGAGGAGGATATCCGTGTAGCTGAGGCCGGTGATAATGAGGCCGCTACTGCGGAAGTGCGACAGTATGAGGAGGATATCTGTGTAGCTGAGGCCGGTGACACTGAGGCCGCTACTGCGGAAGTGCGACAGTATGAGGAGGATATCTGTGTAGCTGAGGCCGGTGACACTGAGGCCGCTACTGCGGAAGTGTGACAGTATGAGGAGGATATCTGTGTAGCTGAGGCCGGTGACACTGAGGCCGCTACTGCGGAAGTGCGACAGTATGAGGAGGATATCCGTGTAGCTGAGGCCGGTGATAATGAGGCCGCTACTGCGGAAGTGCGACAGTATGAGGAGGATATCTGTGTAGCTGAGGCCGGTGACACTGAGGCCGCTGCTGCGGAAGTGCGACAGTATGAGGAGGATATCTGTGTAGCTGAGGCCGGTGACACTGAGGCCGCTACTGCGGAAGTGCGACAGTATGAGGAGGATATCTGTGTAGCTGAGGCCGGTGACACTGAGGCCGCTACTGCGGAAGTGAGACAGTATGAGGAGGATATCTGTGTAGCTGAGGCCGGTGACACTGAGGCCGCTACTGCGGAAGTGCGACAGTATGAGGAGGATATCTGTGTAGCTGAGGCCGGTGATACTGAGGCCGCTGCTGCGGAAGTGCGACAGTATGAGGAGGATATCTGTGTAGCTGAGGCCGGTGACACTGAGGCCGCTACTGCGGAAGTGTGACAGTATGAGGAGGATATCTGTGTAGCTAAGGCCGGTGACACTGAGGCCGCTACTGCGGAAGTGCGACAGTATGAGGAGGATATCTGTGTAGCTGAGGCCGGTGACACTGAGGCCGCTACTGCGGAAGTGCGACAGTATGAGGAGGATATCTGTGTAGCTGAGGCCGGTGACACTGAGACCGCTACTGCGGAAGTGCGACAGTATGAGGAGGATATCTGTGTAGCTGAGGCCGGTGATAATGAGGCCGCTGCTGCGGAAGTGTGACAGTATGAGGAGGATATCTGTGTAGCTGAGGCCGGTGACACTGAGGCCGCTACTGCGGAAGTGTGACAGTATGAGGAGGATATCTGTGTAGCTGAGGCCGGTGACACTGAGGCCGCTACTGCGGAAGTGCGACAGTATGAGGAGGATATCCGTGTAGCTGAGGCCGGTGATAATGAGGCTGCTACTGCGGAAGTGCGACAGTAAGAGGAGGATATCTGTGTAGCTGAGGCCGGTGACACTGAGGCCGCTACTGCGGAAGTGTGACAGTATGAGGAGGATATCTGTGTAGCTGAGGCCGGTGATAATGAGGCTGCTGCTGCGGAAGTGCGACAGTATGAGGAGGATATCTGTGTAGCTAAGGCCGGTGACACTGAGGCCGCTACTGCGGAAGTGCGACAGTATGAGGAGGATATCTGTAGCTGAGGCCGGTGATAATGAGGCCGCTACTGCGGAAGTGCGACAGTATGAGGAGGATATCTGTGTAGCTGAGGCCGGTGACAATAAGGCCGCTACTGCGGAAGTGCGACAGTATGAGGAGGATATCTGTGTAGCTGAGGCCGGTGATACTGAGGCCACTACTGCGGAAGTGTGACAGTATGAGGAGGATATCTGTGTAGCTGAGGCCGGTGACACTGAGGCCGCTACTGCGGAAGTGCGACAGTATGAGGAGGATATCTGTGTAGCTGAGGCCGGTGACACTGAGGCCGCTACTGCGGAAGTGCGACAGTATGAGGAGGATATCTGTGTAGCTGAGGCCGGTGACACTGAGGCCGCTACTGCGGAAGTGCGACAGTATGAGGAGGATATCTGTGTAGCTGAGGGCGGTGACACTGAGGCCGCTACTGCGGAAGTGCGACAGTATGAGGAGGATATCTGTGTAGCTGAGGCCGGTGACACTGAGGCCGCTACTGCGGAAGTGTGACAGTATGAGGAGGATATCTGTGTAGCTGAGGCCGGTGACAATGAGGCCGCTACTGCGGAAGTGTGACAGTATGAGGAGGATATCTGTGTAGCTGAGGCCGGTGACACTGAGACCGCTACTGCGGAAGTGCGACAGTATGAGGAGGATATCTGTGTAGCTGAGGCCGGTGACACTGAGACCGCTACTGCGGAAGTGCGACAGTATGAGGAGGATATCTGTGTAGCTGAGGCCGGTGATAATGAGGCCGCTACTGCGGAAGTGTGACAGTATGAGGAGGATATCTGTGTAGCTGAGGCCGGTGACACTGAGGCCGCTACTGCGGAAGTGCGACAGTATGAGGAGGATATCTGTGTAGCTGAGGCCGGTGACACTGAGGCCGCTACTGCGGAAGTGCGACAGTATGAGGAGGATATCTGTGTAGCTGAGGCCGGTGATAATGAGGCCGCTGCTGCGGAAGTGCGACAGTATGAGGAGGATATCTGTGTAGCTGAGGCCGGTGATACTGAGGCTGCTACTGCGGAAGTGTGACAGTATGAGGAGGATATCTGTGTAGCTGAGGCCGGTGACACTGAGGCCGCTACTGCGGAAGTGCGACAGTATGAGGAGGATATCTGTGTAGCTGAGGCCGGTGATAATGAGGCTGCTACTGCGGAAGTGCGACAGTATGAGGAGCATATCTGTGTAGCTGAGGCCGGTGACAATGAGGCCGCTACTGCGGAAGTGCGACAGTATGAGGAGGATATCTGTGTAGCTGAGGCCGGTGACACTGAGGCCGCTACTGCGGAAGTGCGACAGTATGAGGAGGATATCTGTGTAGCTGAGGCCGGTGACACTGAGGCCGCTACTGCGGAAGTGTGACAGTATGAGGAGGATATCTGTGTAGCTGAGGCCGGTGATAATGAGGCCGCTACTGCGGAAGTGCGACAGTATGAGGAGGATATCTGTGTAGCTGAGGCCGGTGACACTGAGGCCGCTACTGCGGAAGTGCGACAGTATGAGGAGGATATCTGTGTAGCTGAGGCCGGTGATAATGAGGCCGCTACTGCGGAAGTGCGACAGTATGAGGAGGATATCTGTGTAGCTGAGGCCGGTGACACTGAGGCCGCTACTGCGGAAGTGCGACAGTATGAGGAGGATATCTGTGTAGCTGAGGCCGGTGACACTGAGGCCGCTACTGCGGAAGTGCGACAGTATGAGGAGGATATCTGTGTAGCTGAGGCCGGTGACACTGAGGCCGCTACTGCGGAAGTGTGACAGTATGAGGAGGATATCTGTGTAGCTGAGGCCGGTGATACTGAGGCCTCTGCTGTGGAAGTGCGACAGTATGAGGAGGATATCTGTGTAGCTGAGACTGGTGACACTGAGGCCGCTACTGCGGAAGTGTGACAGTATGAGGAGGATATCTGTGTAGCTGAGGCCGGTGATACTGAGGCTGCTACTGCGGAAGTGTGACAGTATGAGGAGGATATCTGTGTAGCTGAGGCCGGTGATACTGAGGCCGCTACTGCGGAAGTGTGACAGTATGAGGAGGATATCTGTGTAGCTGAGGCCGGTGACACTGAGGCCGCTACTGCGGAAGTGTGACAGTATGAGGAGGATATCTGTGTAGCTGAGGCCGGTGACACTGAGGCCGCTACTGCGGAAGTGTGACAGTATGAGGAGGATATCTGTGTAGCTGAGGCCGGTGACACTGAGACCGCTACTGCGGAAGTGCGACAGTATGAGGAGGATATCTGTGTAGCTGAGGCCGGTGACACTGAGGCCGCTACTGCGGAAGTGCGACAGTATGAGGAGGATATCTGTGTAGCTGAGGCCGGTGATAATGAGGCCGCTACTGCGGAAGTGCGACAGTATGAGGAGGATATCTGTGTAGCTGAGGCCGGTGATAATGAGGCCGCTGCTGCGGAAGTGTGACAGTATGAGGAGGATATCTGTGTAGCTGAGGCCGGTGATACTGAGGCCGCTACTGCGGAAGTGTGACAGTATGAGGAGGATATCTGTGTAGCTGAGGCCGGTGATAATGAGGCCGCTACTGCGGAAGTGTGACAGTATGAGGAGGATATCTGTGTAGCTGAGGCCGGTGACACTGAGACCGCTACTGCGGAAGTGCGACAGTATGAGGAGGATATCTGTGTAGCTGAGGCCGGTGACACTGAGGCCGCTACTGCGGAAGTGTGACAGTATGAGGAGGATATCTGTGTAGCTGAGGCCGGTGACACTGAGACCGCTACTGCGGAAGTGCGACAGTATGAGGAGGATATCTGTGTAGCTGAGGCCGGTGACACTGAGGCCGCTACTGCGGAAGTGCGACAGTATGAGGAGGATATCTGTGTAGCTGAGGCCGGTGACACTGAGGATGTTGTTGACCAGTTGCAGCAGTTCCTCCTTTGTGTGGAATTATTATAACCCAATTCCCCACATTTGTGAGGCCAGTTAGTAGCGGTCCCTACCTTTGTGAGGCCAGTTAGTAGCGGTCCCTACCTTTGTGAGGCCAGTTAGTAGCGGTCCCTACCTTTGTGAGGCCAGTTAGTAGCGGTCCTTACCTTTGTGAGGCCAGTTAGTAGCGGTCCTTAACTTTGTGAGGCCAGTTAGTAGCGGTCCCTAACTTTGTGAGGCCAGTTAGTAGCGGTCCCTACCTTTGTGAGGCCAGTTAGTAGCGGTCCCTACCTTTGTGAGGCCAGTTAGTAGCGGTCCCTACCTTTGTGAGGCCAGTTAGTAGCGGTCCCTACCTTTGTGAGGCCAGTAAGTAGCGGTCCCTACCTTTGTGAGGCCAGTTAGTAGCGGTCCCTACCTTTGTGAGGCCAGTTAGTAGCGGTCCCTACCTTTGTGAGGCCAGTTAGTAGCGGTCCCTACCTTTGTGAGGCCAGTTAGTAGCGGTCCCTACCTTTGTGAGGCCAGTTAGTAGCGGTAGGGATATTTGCCATCTAGGCACCTCCTCCATATTATTAGTTCATTCATGTTATTTCTCAGAAACTGAACACATCCTGTACCCCAATAACATGCGGTCCAGTATCAGCTCCCAGCAGTGAGGACCTCCGACCAGCACATGCAGTCTGGCAGGAAAGCTCTCTCCCTGAGAATATATATGGTATGAATTCCCCTTAGTAGATTTCAAGCAAATCACATTTCTCATTACAAGTATGGGAAATGTGATCTGCTTACAGAACAATTGCGAATGGAACGGCTTTGAGTAGTTTTTTCATGAAAATTGCCCCAAAAGCCGTTTTATACATTTCTGTGATCCTGTAACGCCTTGAGGTGGGGTGAGAACTCCCATCTGTACATTACAGTATTTTAGTGTTTTATACCAGCAAGCAGCAATGTGAATAAGCCCCCAATTCTGCTATTTGTGGTAGCGATGACTCCTCTGCGTGCACGGGTAGCAGAGTCCCTGCATAACTGTATTCCAGTGCACACCTGTCTCCACCAGTCTGTACTACTCCGGTGCAGGAATGCAGATATTCTACAGGGAGCTGAGCAAACATCAACACAGAAGATCAATGCAGAAATAACACCTGGAATCTCACAATCTGCTGTAAAACACTTTCCACCAACCGATTGTAACATACACCATATACACGGCAATCAAGGAACCTGAAGCTAATGGTCAGCCTCAGCCACTAGTCCTCATCAGTGCCAGCCCTAGTGCTGGGCTAGTCCTCATCAGCCTCAGCCGCTAGTCCTCATCAGCCTCAGCCGCTAGTCCTCATCAGCCTCAGCCGCTAGTCCTGGGCTAGTCCTCATCAGCCTCAGCCGCTAGTCCTGGGCTAGTCCTCATCAGCCTTAGCCGCTAGTCCTGGGCTAGTCCTCATCAGCCTCAGCCGCTAGTCCTGGGCTAGTCCACATCAGCCTCAGCCGCTAGTCCTCATCAGCCTCAGCCGCTAGTCCTCATCAGCCTCAGCCGCTAGTCCTCATCAGCCTCAGCCGCTAGTCCTCATCAGCCTCAGCCGCTAGTCCTGGGCTAGTCCTCATCAGCCTCAGCCGCTAGTCCTCATCAGCCTCAGCCACTAGTCCTGGGCTAGTCCTCATCAGCCTCAGCCGCTAGTCCTGGGCTAGTCCTCATCAGCCTCAGCCGCTAGTCCTCATCAGCCTCAGCCACTAGTCCTGGGCTAGTCCTCATCAGCCTCAGCCGCTAGTCCTGGGCTAGTCCTCATCAGCCTCAGCCGCTAGTCCTGGGCTAGTCCTCATCAGCCTCAGCCGCTAGTCCTCATCAGCCTCAGCCGCTAGTCCTCATCAGCCTCAGCCGCTAGTCCTGGGCTAGTCCTCATCAGCCTCAGCCGCTAGTCCTGGGCTAGTCCTCATCAGCCTCAGCCGCTAGTCCTCATCAGCCTCAGCCGCTAGTCCTGGGCTAGTCCTCATCAGCCTCAGCCGCTAGTCCTGGGCTAGTCCTCATCAGCCTCAGCCGCTAGTCCTGGGCTAGTCCTCATCAGCCTCAGTCATTAGTCCTGGGCTAGTCCATATCAGCCTCAGCCGCTAGTCCTCATCAGTGCCAGCCCTAGTGCTGGACTAGTCATCATCCTCGGCCGCTAGTCCTCAGCCGCTAGTCCTGGGCAAGTCCTCATCAGCCTCAGCCGCTAGTCCTGGGCTAGTACTCAGCCTCAGCCGCTAGTCCTGGGCTAGTCCTCAGCCGCTAGTCCTGGGCTAGTCCTCATCAGCCTCAGTCATTAGTCCTGGGCTAGTCTTCATCAGCCTCAGTCATTAGTCCTGGGCTAGTCCTCATCATCCTCAGCCACTAGTCCTGGGCTAATCCTAATCATCCTCAGCCACTAGTCCTGGGCTAATCCTCATCATCCTCAGCCACTAGTCCTGGGCTAATCCTAATCATCCTCAGCCACTAGTCCTGGGCTAATCCTAATCATCCTCAGCCACTAGTCCTGGGCTAATCCTCATCATCCTCAGCCACTAGTCCTGGGCTAATCCTCATCATCCTCAGCCACTAGTCCTGGGCTAATCCTCATCATCCTCAGCCACTAGTCCTGGGCTAATCCTCATCATCCTCAGCCACTAGTCCTGGGCTAATCTTCATCATCCTCAGCCGCTAGTCCTCATCAGCTTCAGCCGCTAGTCCTCACCAGTGTTGGGATTCTGGCGCCGGTCTCCTGACCAGTGTTGGGATTCTGGCGCCGGTCTCCTGACCAGTGTTGGGATTCTGGCGCCGGTCTCCTGACCAGTGTTGGGATTCTGGCGCCGGTCTCCTGACCAGTGTTGGAATTCTGGCGCCGGTGTCCTGACCAGTGTTGGGATTCTGGCGCCGGTCTCCTGACCAGTGTTGGGATTCTGGCGCCGGTCTCCTGACCAGTGTTGGGATTCTGGCGCCGGTCTCCTGACCAGTGTTGGGATTCTGGCGCCGGTCTCCTGACCAGTGTTGGGATTCTGGCGCCGGTCTCCTGACCAGTGTTGGGATTCTGGCGCCGGTCTCCTGACCAGTGTTGGGATTCTGGCGCCGGTCTCCTGACCAGTGTTGGGATTCTGGCGCCGGTCTCCTGACCAGTGTTGGGATTCTGGCGCCGGTCTCCTGACCAGTGTTGGGATTCTGGCGCCGGTCTCCTGACCAGTGTTGGGATTCTGGCGCCGGTCTCCTGGCCAGTGTTGGGATTCTGGCGCCGGTCTCCTGGCCAGTGTTGGGATTCTGGCGCCGGTCTCCTGGCCAGTGTTGGGATTCTGGCGCCGGTCTCCTGACCAGTGTTGGGATTCTGGCGCCGGTCTCCTGACCAGTGTTGGGATTCTGGCGCCGGTCTCCTGACCAGTGTTGGGATTCTGGCGCCGGTCTCCTGACCAGTGTTGGGATTCTGGCGCCGGTCTCCTGACCAGTGTTGGGATTCTGGCGCCGGTCTCCTGACCAGTGTTGGGATTCTGGCGCCGGTCTCCTGACCAGTGTTGGGATTCTGGCGCCGGTCTCCTGGCCAGTGTTGGGATTCTGGCGCCGGTCTCCTGGCCAGTGTTGGGATTCTGGCGCCGGTCTCCTGGCCAGTGTTGGGATTCTGGCGCCGGTCTCCTGGCCAGTGTTGGGATTCTGGCGCCGGTCTCCTGGCCAGTGTTGGGATTCTGGCGCCGGTCTCCTGACCAGTGTTGGGATTCTGGCGCCGGTCTCCTGACCAGTGTTGGGATTCTGGCGCCGGTCTCCTGGCCAGTGTTGGGATTCTGGCGCCGGTCTCCTGACCAGTGTTGGGATTCTGGCGCCGGTCTCCTGGCCAGTGTTGGGATTCTGGCGCCGGTCTCCTGACCAGTGTTGGGATTCTGGCGCCGGTCTCCTGACCAGTGTTGGGATTCTGGAGCCAGTCTTGTGACTTTGTTCTACCATGAGCATACTGGACAGAACACGCATAAAAGATCCATATTCTTGTAGTTATGTCCATAGTTGTTCATTTACCGGTTTGCATTTGTGATCTGACAAAGCCTGATGGCACCAGTGATAGGGATCACATCTTTCTGATGGCACCAGTGATAGGGATCACATCTTTCTGATGGATCACCCAATAAAGGTATAGAAATATGTATTGGACCCTGAAGTGGAATCACTGTGGGCCCCATAGAAGGGATCAGTGATCCACACCCGTATTGGGATTATAATGTAAGGATTGTTAATCCTCTATATGAACCGGCTTTGTGACCGTGGCCAGGGTAACGCAGGACGTAACCCGCGCACTTTGTGCTTCATCGATAATCTGTAAATGATTGGAGCGGCAGCTGATACAGTTCCGCACCCAGGTCATTGTATTGCTATAATCTCCCTCAGCCCTGACACACAGAACAATCACATTCTCCCCGTGATCTATTCCCTGAATACTGTGATCTGGTGCAAAGTTCTCCTGATACCAGGAATTATATACACGGGCTCGGTGCTCACGTGTTTAACCCTCTGCCTGCCGGCGTCTCTCTGCATTGTGCTGATCCCCAGAGAGGATGCAAATTGTTCTTATTTACATGGCTCCACTCGGTGCCCACACAGCGCGTCACATGGCACATAAGCGGAGACTTACATTGCAGAACACGGGCTACAAACCGCGGAACAGGTCCAGTACAGCGCGTCACATAACACATAAGCGGAGACTTACATTGCAGAACATGGGCTACAAGCCGCAGAACCGGTCCCGCAGAGTGCGTCACATGGCACATAAGCGGAGATTTACATTGCAGAACATGGGCTACAAGCCGCAGAACCGGTCCCGCAGAGTGCGTCACATGGCACATAAGCGGAGATTTACATTGCAGAACATGGGCTACAAGCCGCGGAACCGGTCCCGCAGAGTGCGTCACAAGCCCGCGGAACCGGTCCCGCAGAGTGCGTCACATGGCACATAAGCGGAGATTTACATTGCAGAACATGGGCTACAAGCCGCGGAACCGGTCCCGCAGAGTGCGTCACATGGCACATAAGCGGAGATTTACATTGCAGAACATGGGCTACAAGCCGCGGAACCGGTCCCGCACAGCGCGTCACATAGCACATAAGCGGAGACTTACATTGCAGAACATGGGCTACAAACCGCGGAACAGGTCCAGTACAGCGCGTCACATAGCACATAAGCGGAGACTTACATTGCAGAACATGGGCTACAAACCGCGGAACAGGTCCAGTACAGCGCGTCACATAGCACATAAGCGGAGACTTACATTGCAGAACATGGGCTACAGGCCGCGGAACCGGTCCCGCAGAGTGCGTCACATGGCACATAAGCGGAGATTTACATTGCAGAACATGGGCTACAAGCCGCGGAACCGGTCCCGCAGAGCGCGTCACATGGCACATAAGCGGAGATTTACACTGCAGAACATGGGCTACAAGCCGTGGAACCGGTCCCGCACAGCGCGTCACATAGCACATAAGTGGAGATTTACACTGCAGAACATGGGCTACAAGCCGTGGAACCGGTCCCGCACAGCGCGTCACATAGCACATAAGCGGAGATTTACACTGCAGAACATGGGCTACAAGCCGTGGAACCGGTCCCGCAGAGTGCGTCACATGGCACATAAGCGGAGATTTACACTGCAGAACATGGGCTACAAGCCGTGGAACCGGTCCCGCACAGCGCGTCACATAGCACATAAGCGGAGATTTACACTGCAGAACATGGGCTACAAGCCGCGGAACCGGTCCCGCACAGCGCGTCACATGGCACATAAGCGGAGACTTACATTGCAGAACATGGGCTACAAGCCGCGGAACCGGTCCCGCACAGCGCGTCACATAGCACATAAGCGGAGACTTACACTGCAGAACATGGGCTACAAGCCGTGGAACCGGTCCCGCACAGCGCGTCACATAGCACATAAGCGGAAATTTACACTGCAGAACACTGCAGAACATGGGCTACAAGCCGTGGAACCGGTCCCGCACAGCGCGTCACATGGCACATAAGCGGAGACTTACATTGCAGAACATGGGCTACAAGCCGCGGAACCGGTCCCGCACAGCGCGTCACATGGCACATAAGCGGAGACTTACATTGCAGAACATGGGCTACAAGCCGCGGAACCGGTCCCGCACAGCGCGTCACATGGCACATAAGCGGAGACTTACATTGCAGAACATGGGCTACAAGCCGCGGAACCGGTCCCGCACAGCGCGTCACATGGCACATAAGCGGAGACTTACATTGCAGAACATGGGCTACAAGCCGCGGAACCGGTCCCGCAGAGTGCGTCACATGGCACATAAGTGGAGATTTACACTGCAGAACATGGGCTACAAGCCGTGGAACCGGTCCCGCACAGCGCGTCACATAGCACATAAGCGGAGATTTACACTGCAGAACACTGCAGAACATGGGCTACAAGCCGCGGAACCGGTCCCGCACAGCGCGTCACATGGCACATAAGCGGAGACTTACACTGCAGAACATGGGCTACAAGCCGTGGAACCGGTCCCGCACAGCGCGTCACATAGCACATAAGCCATCCTTTTCGCAGCGCTAGGGTCCTGCCTACTGGAGGTAGGGCCGATTTCTGGTCCCAGTCCGCCCCTGGCCTGATATGACACCTACACACTATGGCCCTGATTCACACATGTTAGCAGGCTGCCAATTATGACTGATGGCCAAAACCATGCTGCACTGCAGGTGGGGCAGATGTAACATGTGCAGAGACCTGCGTTACACCATGCTGCACTGCAGGTGGGGCAGATGTAACATGTGCAGAGAGACCTGGGTAACACCATGCTGCACTGCAGGAGGCAGATGTAACATGTGCAGAGAGACCTGGGTAACACCATGCTGCACTGCAGGTGGGGAGATGTAACATGTGCAGAGAGACCTGGGTAACACCATGCTGCGCTGCAGGTGGGGCAGATGTAACATGTGCAGAGAGACCTGGGTAACACCGTGCTGCACTTCAGGTGGGGCAGATGTAACATGTGCAGAGACCTGCGTTACACCATGCTGCACTGCAGGTGGGGCAGATGTAACATGTGCAGAGAGACCTGGGTAACACCATGCTGCACTGCAGGAGGCAGATGTAACATGTGCAGAGAGACCTGGGTAACACCATGCTGCACTGCAGGTGGGGAGATGTAACATGTGCAGAGAGACCTGGGTAACACCATGCTGCGCTGCAGGTGGGGCAGATGTAACATGTGCAGAGAGACCTGGGTAACACCGTGCTGCACTTCAGGTGGGGCAGATGTAACATGTGCAGAGACCTGCGTTACACCATGCTGCACTGCAGGTGGGGCAGATGTAAAAGGTGCAGAGAGACCTGGGTAACACCATGCTGCACTGCAGGTGGGGCAGATTTAACATGTGCAGAGAGACCTGGGTAACACCATGCTGCACTGCAGGAGGGGCAGATGTAACAGGTGCAGAGAGACCTGGGTAACACCATGCTGCACTGCAGGTGGGGCAGATGTAACATGTGCAGAGAGACCTGGGTTACACTATGCTGCGCTGCAGGTGGGGCAGATGTAACATGTGCAGAGACCTGGGTTACACCATGCTGCACTGTTGGTGGGGCAGATGTAACAGGTGCAGAGAGACCTGGGTAACACCATGCTGCACTGCAGGTGGGGCAGATGTAACATGTGCAGAGAGACCTGGGTAACACCATGCTGCGCTGCAGGTGGGGCAGATGTAACATGTGCAGAGACCTGGGTTACACTATGCTGCACTGCAGGTGGGGCAGATGTAACCTGTGCAGAGAGACCTGGGTTACACCATGCTGCACTGCAGGTGGGGCAGATGTAACATGTGCAGAGAGACCTGGGTTACACCATTCTGCACTGTTGGTGGGGCAGATGTAACAGGTGCAGAGAGACCTGGGTAACACCATGCTGCACTGCAGGTGGGGCAGATGTAACATGTGCAGAGAGACCTGGGTAACACCATGCTGCACTGCAGGTGGGGCAGATGTAACATGTGCAGAGACCTGGGTTACACTATGCTGCACTGCAGGTGAGGCAGATGTAACATGTGCAGAGAGAGTTAGATTTGGGTGTTATTTAGTTTCTGTGCAGGGTAAATACTGGCTGCTTTATTCTTACACTACAATATAGATCTCAGTTTGATCACATCCCACCCAAATCTAACTCTCTGCACCTGTTACATCTGCAGCCTTACTAACACGTCTGAATCAGGCCCCATGTTACGGGCGATTGCACCACCTAGTGGATAAACTGGGTATGACCTTTATGGACTTCTGAGTAGTAGTCATGATATGAGACCTCTTCTCATACACAATTGTCCAGTGAGGGTGCAGATTATTGGCGCAACCAACCCATTCATCTGGTAAAGACCCCTTCCAGCTAACCATTATAACTAGGGCAGAGAAGCGATGCGCGGCAGATAGCACCAGAAGATGGTCATATAGTAAGTAAGTTTAATTTATATATCAATTACATGAGGCGTTTTTGCCACAGAAGTAGTACAGATTTATCACCAGGTAGGAGAAACCAATCATAAGAGTCTAGAGAAGCTGAAAGGCTCACACAAGCTGATAAGAAGGTCCAGAGGTCAGGGCAGGCTGTAATCCAGTAATAATGCCCAGGAAAAGGTCAGGGCAGGCAGCAATCCAGTTATAATGCCCAGGAAAAGGCCAGGACAGGCAGTAATCCAGTTATAATGCCCAGGAAAAGGCCAGGGCAGACAGCAATCCAGTAATAATGCCCAGGAAAAGGTCAGGGCAGGCAGCAAGCAAGTAATAATGCCCAGGAAAAGGGCAGGGCAGGCAGCAATCCATTAATAATGCCCAAGAAAAGGTCAGGGCAGGCAGCAATCCAGTAATAATGCCCAGGAAAAGGTCAGGGCAGGCAGCAATCCAGTAATAATGCAGAGGAAAAGGTCAGGGCAGGCAGCAATCCAGTAATAATGCAGAGGAATAGGTCAGGGCAGGCAGCAATCCAGTAATAATGCCCCCGAAAAGGCTAGGGCAGGCAGCAAGCAAGTAATAATGCCCAGGAAAAGAGCAGGGCAGGCAGCAATCCAGTAATAATGCCCAGGAAAAGGTCAGGGCAGGCAGCAAGCCAGTAATAATGCCCAGGAAAAGGGCAGGGCAGGCAGCAATCCAGTAATAATGCTCAGGAAAAGGTCAGGACAGGCAGCAATCCAGTAATAATGCCCACGAAAAGGGCAGGGCAGGCAGCAAGCAAGTAATAATGCCCAGGAAAAGGGCAGGGCAGGCAGCAATCCAGTAATAATGCCCAGGAAAAGGTCAGGGCAGGCAGAAATCCAGTAATAATGCATAGGAAAAGGTCAGGACAGTCTACTGCACCACATGTAATAGGACATCTTGTGTTAGGAAGAGGCTACTGCACCACATGTAGTCTGACATCTTGTGGTAGGAAGACGGTACTGCACCACATGTAGTCTGACATCTTGTGTTAGGAAGAGGCTACTGCACCACATGTAGTCTGACATCTTGTGGTAGGAAGATGGGTATAAAATAAGAAAGCACATTACCCGTACCTCGTATGTTTACATTTGCAGCTCCTCCCCCAAACTCGGGGATTGGCCATCCCGCAACCAATCAGCAGTGGCCTCTGGGGGAGCTTAGCTGCTGATTGGATGGGTCACGGCTAATCCCCCAGTTCGCAGGAGGAGCCGCAAATGTAAACATACGAGGTACGGGTAATGTGCTTTCTTATTTTTTACCCTCTGGATGCCTACTATGGACCCAAGAGGATGCAATCTACACCGGAGGCCTCGGTAAATACCATTGGGGATGCCCAAGGTTGGAATCCATAAGGTATTATGTAGGAATGTTTGTAGTGTGAATTAAAGTTTTATTACTCTTATGTGTCTGTTTTATTTCACTATTTGTTTTGATGTAGAACAACAAGTACCAGCGGTCCCTTTAATACCCCGCATGCTGGAACGTGTACGTTGTACCCCTATAGACCTGGGCAGTGGGCCCCCTAGGTGTTTCCTCTGTACCCCTGTAGGCCAGTCTCTGGGCAGTGGGGCCCCCTGGGTGTTTCCCCTGTAGGCCAGTCTCCGGGCAGTGGGGCCCCCTGGGTGTTTCCCCTGTAGGCCAATCTCCGGGCAGTGGGGCCCACTGGGTGTTTCCTCTGTACCCCTGTAGGCCAGTCTCCGGACATTGGGGTCCCTGTGGTGTTTGCCCTGTACCCCTGTAGGCTAGTCTCCGGGCAGTGGGGCCCAATGGGTGTTTTCCCTGCACCCCTATAGGCCAGTCTCCGGGCAGTCGGGCCCACTGGATGTTTCCTCTGTACCTCTGTAGGCCAATCTCTGCGCAGTGTGGCCCACTGGGTGTTTCCTCTGTACCCCTGTAGGCCAGTCTCCGGGCAGTGGGGCCCACTGGATGTTTCCTCTGTACCTCTGTAGGCCAATCTCTGCGCAGTGGGGCCCACTGGGTGTTTCCTCTGTACCCCTGTAGGCCAGTCTCCGGGCAGTGGGGCCCTCAGGTTGTTTCCCCTGTACACCTATAGGCCAGTCCCCGGGCAGTGGGGCCCCCAGTGTGTTTCCCCTGCACCCCTATAGGCCAGTCTCTGGGCAGTGGGCCCCCAAGGTGTTTACCCTGCACCCCTATAGGCCAGTCCCTGGGCAGTGGGGCCCTTGGGGTGTTTTCCTTGTATGCCTATAGGCCAATCCTGTGGGGTCCCTGTGGTGTTTCCCCTGCACCCCCATAGGCCAGTCTCTGGGCAGTGGGGCCCTCAGGGTGTTTCCCTTGTACGCCTATAGGCCAGTCCCCGGGCAGTGGGGCCCCCAGTGTGTTTCCCCTGCACCCCTATAGGCCAGTCCCCGGGCAGTGGGGCCCCCAGGGTGTTTCCCCTGTACACCTATAGGCCAGTCCCCGGGCAGTGGGGCCCCCAGTGTGTTTCCCCTGCACCCCTATAGGCCAGTCTCTGGGCAGTGGGCCCCCAAGGTGTTTACCCTGCACCCCTATAGGCCAGTCCCTGGGCAGTGGGGCCCTTGGGGTGTTTTCCTTGTATGCCTATAGGCCAATCCTGTGTGGTCCCTGTGGTGTTTCCCCTGCACCCCCATAGGCCAGTCTCTGGGCAGTGGGGCCCTCAGGGTGTTTCCCTTGTACGCCTATAGGCCAGTCCCCGGGCAGTGGGGCCCCCAGTGTGTTTCCCCTGCACCCCTATAGGCCAGTCCCCGGGCAGTGGGGCCCCCAGGGTGTTTCCCCTGTACACCTATAGGCCAGTCCCCGGGCAGTGGGGTCCCTGTGGTGTTTCCCCTGCACCCCCATAGGCCAGTCCCCGGGCAGTGGGGCCCCCAGTGTGTTTCCCCTGCACCCCTATAGGCCAGTCTCTGGGCAGTGGGCCCCCAAGGTGTTTACCATGCACCCCTATAGGCCAGTCCCTGGGCAGTGGGGCCCTTGGGGTGTTTTCCTTGTATGCCTATAGGCCAATCCTGTGCTGACAGCAGATATAGGGTTAATGGGAAGTGAAAGTTCTGCACTGAGAGCGACGTGCTGCCGACGCGGCCGACTGACTCCAGCTGACGCTTCCTTTCACTTCTCTCTCGCACATTAATGTTTCCTCTGTCAGACTCTAATTATAAATAACAGGTAGAAAGTTCTGTGTTTCTCTAATGAAACTGTCCCTCCATTCCCATCACCGGCGGACACCTCATATATAAACATAATGATCATAAGGGGTTAAGGGCATTCTTCTAGCAAACCACTATATAGACGGGGTACGCGGAAATTAGTCAGCCGGCAGGGGACTACGGCAAACCGCTATATAGACGGGGTACGCAGAAATTAGTCAGCCAGCCGGCAGGTGACTACGGCAAACCGCTATATAGACGGGGTACGCAGAAATTAGTCAGCCAGCCGGCAGGTGACTACGGCAAACCATTATATAGACGGGGTACGCAGAAATTAGTCAGCCAGCCGGCAGGTGACTACGGCAAACCGCTATATAGACGGGGTACGTGGAAATTAGTCAGCCGGCAGGTGACTACGGCAAACCACTATATAGACGGGGTACGCGGAAATTAGTCAGCCGGCAGGTGACTACGGCAAACCACTATATAGACGGGGTACGCAGAAATTAGTCAGCCAGCCGGCAGGTGACTACGGCAAACCGCTATATAGACGGGGTACGCGGAAATTAGTCAGCCAGCCGGCAGGTGACTACGGCAAACCGCTATATAGACGGGGTACGCAGAAATTAGTCAGCCGGCAGGTGACTACGGCAAACTGCTATATAGAGGGAGTATGCCATATAGCAGTTTGCCCTAGTCACCTGCCGGCTGAGTAATTAAACGCGTACCCCGTCTATATAGCAGTTTGCCATAGTCACCTGCCAGCTGAGTAATTAAACGCGTACCCCGTCTATATAGCAGTTTGCCGTAGTCACCTGCCGGCTGACTAATTAGAGGCGTACCCCGTCTATATAGCAGTTTGCCGTAGTCACCTGCCGGCTGACTAATTAGAGGCGTACGCCGTCTATATAGCAGTTTGCCGTAGTCACCTGCCGGCTGACTAATTAGAGGCGTACCCCGTCTATATAGCAGTTTGCCGTAGTCACCTGCCGGCTGACTAATTAGAGGCGTACGCCGTCTATATAGCAGTTTGCCCTAGTCACCTGCCGGCTGACTAATTAGAGGCGTACCCCGTCTATATAGCAGTTTGCCGTAGTCACCTGCCGGCTGACTAATTAGAGGCGTACCCCGTCTATATAGCAGTTTGCCGTAGTCACCTGCCGGCTGAATAATTAGAGGCGTTCCCCGTCTATATAGCAGTTTGCCCTAGTCACCTGCCGGCTGACTAATTAGAGGCGTTCCCCGTCTATATAGCAGTTTGCCCTAGTCACCTGCCGGCTGACTAATTAGAGGCATACCCCGTCTATATAGCAGTTTGCTCTAGTCACCTGCCGGGTGACTAATTAGAGGCGTACCCCGTCTATATAGCAGTTTGCCCTAGTCACCTGCCGGGTGACTAATTAGAGGCGTACCCCGTCTATATAGCAGTTTGCCCTAGTCACCTGCCGGCTGACTAATTAGACGCGTACCCAGTCTATATAGCAGTTTGCTCTAGTCACCTGCCGGGTGACTAATTAGAGGCGTACCCCGTCTATATAGCAGTTTGCCGTAGTCACCTGCCGGCTGACTAATTAGACGCATACCCCGTCTATATAGCAGTTTGCCCTAGTCACCTGCCGGGTGACTTATTAGAGGCGTACCCCGTCTATATAGCAGTTTGCCCTAGTCACCTGCCGGCTGACTAATTAGACGCATACCCCGTCTATATAGCAGTTTTCCCTAGTCACCTGCCGGCTGACTAATTAGAGGCGTACCCCATCTATATAGCAGTTTGACCTAGTCACCTGCCTGTTGACTAATTAGACGCGTACCCCGGCTATATAGCAGTTTGCCCTAGTCACCTGCCGGCTGACTAATTAGAGGCGTACCCCGTCTATATAGCAGTTTGACCTAGTCACCTGCCTGCTGACTAATTAGACGCATACCCCGTCTATATAGCAGTTTGCCCTGGTCACCTGCCTGCTGACTAATTAGAGGCGTACCCCGGCTATATAGCAGTTTGCCCTAGTCACCTGCCGGCTGACTAATTAGAGGCGTACCCCGTCTATATAGCAGTTTGACCTAGTCACCTGCCTGCTGACTAATTAGAGGCGTACCCCGTCTATATAGCAGTTTGCCATAGTCACCTGCCGGCTGACTAATTAGAGGCGTACCCCGTCTATATAGCAGTTTGCCCTAGTCACCTGCCTGCTGACTAATTAGAGGCGTACCCCGCATATATAGCAGTTTGCCCTAGTCGCCTGCCGGCTGACTAATTAGAGGCGTACCCCGTCTATATAGCAGTTTGACCTAGTCACCTGCCTGCTGACTAATTAGACGCGTACCCTGGCTATATAGCAGTTTGCCCTAGTCACCTGCCTGCTGACTAATTAGACGCGTACCCCGGCTATATAGCAGTTTGCCGTAGTCACCTGCCGGCTGAATAATTAGAGGTGTTCCCCGTCTATATAGCAGTTTGCCGTAGTCACCTCCTGACTGACTAATTAGAGGCGTACCCTGTCTATATAGCAGTTTGACCTAGTCACCTGCCTGTTGACTAATTAGACGCGTACCCCGGCTATATAGCAGTTTGCCCTAGTCACCTGCCGGCTGACTAATTAGAGGCGTACCCCGTCTATATAGCAGTTTTCCCTAGTCACCTGCCGGCTGACTAATTAGAGGCGTACCCCATCTATATAGCAGTTTGACCTAGTCACCTGCCTGTTGACTAATTAGACGCGTACCCCGTCTATATAGCAGTTTGCCCTAGTCACCTGCCGGCTGACTAATTAGAGGCATACCCCGTCTATATAGCAGTTTGCTCTAGTCACCTGCCGGGTGACTAATTAGAGGCGTACCCCGTCTCTATAGCAGTTTGCCCTAGTCACCTGCCGGGTGACTAATTAGAGGCGTACCCCGTCTATATAGCAGTTTGCCCTAGTCACCTGCCGGCTGACTAATTAGACGCATACCCCGTCTATATAGCAGTTTTCCCTAGTCACCTGCCGGCTGACTAATTAGACGCATACCCCGTCTATATAGCAGTTTGCCCTAGTCACCTGCCTGCTGACTAATTAGAGGCGTACCCCATCTATATAGCAGTTTGACCTAGTCACCTGCCTGTTGACTAATTAGACGCGTACCCCGGCTATATAGCAGTTTGCCCTAGTCACCTGCCGGCTGACTAATTAGAGGCGTACCCCGTCTATATAGCAGTTTGACCTAGTCACCTGCCTGCTGACTAATTAGACGCATACCCCGTCTATATAGCAGTTTGCCCTAGTCACCTGCCGGCTGACTAATTAGAGGCGTACCCCGTCTATATAGCAGTTTGCCCTAGTCACCTGCCTGCTGACTAATTAGAGGCGTACCCCGGCTATATAGCAGTTTGCCCTAGTCACCTGCCGGCTGACTAATTAGAGGCGTACCCTGTCTATATAGCAGTTTGACCTAGTCACCTGCCGGCTGACTAATTAGAGGCGTACCCGGTCTATATAGCAGTTTGCCGTAGTCACCTGCCTGCTGACTAATTAGACGCGTACCCCGTCTATATAGCAGTTTGCCCTAGTCACCTGCCGGCTGACTAATTAGCCGCGTACCCCGTCTATATAGCAGTTTGCCCTAGTCACCTGCCGGCTGACTAATTAGAGGCGTACCCCGTCTATATAGCAGTTTGCCCTAGTCACCTGCCTGCTGACTAATTAGAGGCGTACACGGTCTATATAGCAGTTTGCCGTAGTCACCTGCCGGGTGACTAATTAGCCGCGTACCCTGTATATAGCAGTTTGCCTTAGTCACCTGCCTGCTGACTAATTAGACGCCTACCCCGGCTATATAGCAGTTTGCCCTAGTCACCTGCCAGCTGAGTAATTAAACGCGTACCCCGTCTATATAGCAGTTTGCCGTAGTCACCTGCCGGCTGACTAATTAGAGGCGTACCCCGTCTATATAGCAGTTTGCCGTAGTCACCTGCCGGCTGACTAATTAGAGGCGTACCCCGTCTATATAGCAGTTTGCTCTAGTCACCTGCCGGGTGACTATTTAGAGGCGTACCCCGTCTATATAGCAGTTTGCCCTAGTCACCTGCCGGCTGACTAATTAGAGGCGTACCCCGTCTATATAGCAGTTTGCCCTAGTCACCTGCCGGCTGACTTATTAGAGGCGTACCCCGTCTATATAGCAGTTTGACCTAGTCACCTGCCTGCTGACTAATTAGACGCATACCCCGTCTATATAGCAGTTATCCCTAGTCACCTGCCGGCTGACTAATTAGAGGCGTACCCCGTCTATATAGCAGTTTGCCCTAGTCACCTGCCGGCTGACTAATTAGAGGCGTACCCCGTCTATATAGCAGTTTGCCCTAGTCACCTGCCGGCTGACTAATTAGAGGCGTACCCCGTCTATATAGCAGTTTGCCCTAGTCACCTGCCGGCTGACTAATTAGACGCATACCCCGTCTATATAGCAGTTTGCCCTAGTCACCTGCCGGCTGACTAATTAGACGCCTACCCCGGCTATATAGCAGTTTGCCCTAGTCACCTGCCGGCTGACTAATTAGAGGCGTACCCCGGCTATATAACAGTTTGCAGTATGTCTAGCCCCTGGAGGTGAACGCTTCTTGTGCTGTAGGAGAGATGATGCAGCTATGGAACGCCCACATGGGTGTTCCAGCTTTTGCAGTATAATCACAAGAAAGGCCAGTGAACATGCGTACACACTGCACTTTTGTTCCGATATGGGCCCGTCCGGTCGGATGAATATTAAACAGCACTGAACCTTCGACCGACCAAGTATGGACGGACAAGACCGTTTTTGGCCGTTTATCGTTCGTACAGAGGGAGTTGGGACGGCGTACACACCTATACAGCCGTCCGACCCAGAACAGAAGAACGGCCTGAAGATTGTATATATGTGTACCCAGCTTAACTGATATGATTGATATGACTTTCTCGGCTCCTGATTGGCCAAAAATCATTCTGTCCAGAGACGCCGAGGAGGAAACATCTCTGCGCCTGTCAAAGTCCTGCGAGCCGGGTACCAGATGGGAGCAGCACTATCACCGGAGAGGATGCCGAGGTTGTCGCCGGGGACCAGGTGAGTAGGATTTGCTTCCTTAGGTACCCCTGGGGACTACCTCGGATCCCGGATTCTTCAGGACAGGAGCCCCGGAACCAGGACCAAGGCCCCGGAACCGGACTCTTCTGCCCTGGAGCCCCGGAGCCCGGACCCAGGATCCAGGGACCGACCTACGGGCTCAAGGTAGGTAAGTATCAGTGTGTGTGTGTTATGTGTGTATTAAACTTTTATTTTACAGTGTGTCAGTGTGTTTTTGTTAACTATTTTTTCTACTGTTGAACTACAAGTGCCAGCGGGCCCTTTAATGCCCCGCATGCTGGGACTTGTGGTTCTCCAAGTCCCAGCATGCGGGGTAGGCTTGCTGGGACTCATAGTTCGCCAGTAAAAAAACAATAGTTTTTATTCTTTTTTTTACACAATCCATCAGCCCGATGCCCACCGCCCAGGGGCATCGGGGACAGCCCCGGACTATCAGCATGGGCTGGTAAGTCCTGGAGGGGGGGACCCCTTCATTGGGGGGGTCCCCACTTCCTCAGTACCCCTGCCAATGCTGACCAGCCAGGGGGTTAATGCTTTGGCCGCGGGAGCTTATATAATAAGTTTCCCCTGGCTGTGGCATTGCCCTGCTGGCTGTTTGGGTCCGGTGCTGGTTCTTAAAATACGGGGGACCCCTAGTCATTTTGTCCCCCGTATTTTGGGAACCAGCGCCGGACCTTGAGCCTGGTGCTGGTTTCATGAAATCAAGGGGACCCCTATTTGTCGGGGACCCTGATTTTATGTCACCAGCACCGGCTCAATGAGCCCGGGGCTGGTTATGCTCTGGCGGGGGACCATGTGCTCGTTTTTATTTTTTATTTTAACCGTTTTTTTTATTTTTAACACCAGAACCCTGCACAGAACATTGCGATCTGTGCAGGGTTCGGGCTACTTCGCCAAACAGAACCTGGTCTGAAATAAGTGCGTTAATTAGACACCTAAAAAATGCGATGTGCAAATGCGCATTGCATTAAATAAGCGGGTTGTATACTGTTCTGTACGAAAACATCTGGATGCGCTAAAAATGCGAATTAATCTCGCACTTTTAGTCCGCATACCTTAACGCACATAATATGCGATTTCAGTCCCTTAGCGCATCCCATTAAATTTGCGATTTTAAGGAAAAATGCGATATCGCCATTTTGCTGTCTAATTAACGCAAAAAAAGGCAAATCGCAGTCCATAGAATGTCACCCGACGCATCTGACTGATATGACTGATGTGACGCATCTGACTGATATGACTGATGTGACGCATCTGACTGATGTGACGCATCTGACTGATATGACTGATGTGGCGCATCTGACTGATATGGCGCATCTGACTGATATGACTGATGTGGCGCATCTGACTGATATGGCGCATCTGACTGATATGGCGCATCTGACTGATATGGCGCATCTGACTGTTATGGCTGATATGACGCATCTGACTGATATGGCGCATCTGACTGATGTGACGCATCTGACTGATGTGACTGATATGACGCATCTGACTGATATGACGCATCTGACTGATATGACTGATATGGCGCATCTGACTGATATGACTGATATGACTGATATGACGCATCTGACTGATGTGACGCATCTGACTGATATGACTGATATGACGCATCTGACTGATGTGACGCATCTGACTGATATGACTGATATGACGCATCTGACTGATGTGACGCATCTGACTGATATGACTAATGTGACGCATCTGACTGATGTGACGCATCTGACTGATATGACTGATGTGGCGCATCTGACTGATATGACTGATGTGGCGCATCTGACTGATATGGCGCATCTGACTGATATGACTGATGTGGCGCATCTGACTGATATGGCGCATCTGACTGATGTGACGCATCTGACTGATATGACTAATGTGACGCATCTGACTGATGTGACGCATCTGACTGATGTGACGCATCTGACTGATATGACTGATGTGGCGCATCTGACTGATATGGCGCATCTGACTGATATGACTGATGTGGCGCATCTGACTGATATGGCGCATCTGACTGATATGGCGCATCTGACTGATATGACTGATGTGGCGCATCTGACTGATATGGCGCATCTGACTGATATGGCGCATCTGACTGATATGGCGCATCTGACTGATATGGCTGATATGACGCATCTGACTTATATGGCGCATCTGACTGATATGACGCATCTGACTGATATGGCGCATCTGACGCATCTGACTGATGTGACGCATCTGACTGATGTGACGCATCTGACTGATGTGACGCATCTGACTGATGTGACGCATCTGACTGATGTGACGCATCTGACTGATATGACTGATGTGGCGCATCTGACTGATGTGGCGCATCTGACTGATGTGACGCATCTGACTGATGTGACGCATCTGACTGATATGACTGATGTGGCGCATCTGACTGATGTGGCGCATCTGACTGATGTGGCGCATCTGACTGATGTGACGCATCTGACTGATGTGACGCATCTGACTGATATGACTGATGTGGCGCATCTGACTGATGTGGCGCATCTGACTGATATGGCGCATCTGACTGATATGGCGCATCTGACTGAAATGACTGATATGACGCATCTGACTGATGTGACGCATCTGACTGATGTGACGCATCTGACTGATGTGACGCATCTGACTGATATGGCGCATCTGACTGATGTGACGCATCTGACTGATGTGACGCATCTGACTGATGTGACGCATCTGACTGAAATGACTGATATGACGCATCTGACTGAAATGACTGATATGGCGCATCTGACTGATGTGACGCATCTGACTGATGTGACGCATCTGACTGATGTGACGCATCTGACTGATGTGGCGCATCTGACTGATGTGACGCATCTGACTGATGTGACGCATCTGACTGATGTGACGCATCTGACTGATGTGACGCATCTGACTGATGTGACGCATCTGACTGATGTGGCGCATCTGACTGATATGACGCATCTGACTGATGTGACGCATCTGACTGATGTGACGCATCTGACTGATGTGACGCATCTGACTGATATGACGCATGTGACTGATATGGCGCATCTGACTGAAATGACTGATATGACGCATCTGACTGATGTGACGCATCTGACTGATGTGACGCATCTGACTGATGTGACGCATCTGACTGATGTGACTGATATGGCGCATCTGACTGATGTGACTGATATGGCGCATCTGACTGATATGACTGATATGACGCATCTGACTGATATGGCGCATCTGACTGATATGACGCATCTGACTGATATGACGCATCTGACTGATATGACTGATATGACACATCTGACTGATATGACTGATATGACGCATCTGACTGATATGACGCATCTGACTGATATGACTGATATGACGCATCTGACTGATATGGCGCATCTGACTGATATGACTGATATGACGCATCTGACTGATGTGACGCATCTGACTGATATGACTGATATGACGCATCTGACTGATATGACTGATGTGACGCATCTGACTGATATGACTGATATGACGCATCTGACTGATGTGACGCATCTGACTGATATGACTGATATGACGCATCTGACTGATATGACTGATGTGACGCATCTGACTGATATGACGCATCTGACTGATATGACGCATCTGACTGATATGACGCATCTGACTGATATGACTGATATGACGCATCTGACTGATGTGACGCATCTGACTGATATGACTGATATGACGCATCTGACTGATATGACTGATGTGACGCATCTGACTGATATGACGCATCTGACTGATATGACGCATCTGACTGATATGACTGATATGGCGCATCTGACTGATATGACTGATATGGCGCATCTGACTGATATGGCGCATCTGACTGATATGGCGCATCTGACTGATATGGCGCATCTGACTGATATGACTGATATGACGCATCTGACTGATATGACTGATATGGCGCATCTGACTGATATGGCGCATCTGACTGATATGGCGCATCTGACTGATATGGCGCATCTGACTGATATGACTGATATGGCGCATCTGACTGATATGACTGATATGGCGCATCTGACTGATATGGCGCATCTGACTGATATGGCGCATCTGACTGATATGGCGCATCTGACTGATATGACTGATATGACGCATCTGACTGATATGACTGATATGACGCATCTGACTGATATGGCGCATCTGACTGATATGACTGATATGACGCATCTGACTGATATGGCGCATCTGACTGATATGACTGATATGACTGATATGACGCATCTGACTGATATGGCGCATCTGACTGATATGACTGATATGACGCATCTGACTGATGTGACGCATCTGACTGATGTGACTGATGTGACGCATCTGACTGATATGACTGATGCGACGCATCTGACTGATGTGATGCATCTGACTGATGTGACGCATCTGACTGATGTGACGCATCTGACTGATATGACTGATGTGGCGCATCTGACTGATATGACTGATGTGACGCATCTGACTGATGTGACGCATCTGACTGATATGGCGCATCTGACTGATATGACTGATGTGGCGCATCTGACTGATATGACTGATGTGGCGCATCTGACTGATATGACTGATGTGACGCATCTGACTGTCGTGACGCATCTGACTGTCGTGACGCATCTGACTGATATGACTGATATGGCGCATCTGACTGATATGACTGATGTGGCGCATCTGACTGATATGACTGTCGTGACGCATCTGACTGTCGTGACGCATCTGACTGTCGTGACGCATCTGACTGTCGTGACGCATCTGACTGATATGGCGCATCTGACTGATATGACTGATGTGGCGCATCTGACTGATATGACTGTCGTGACGCATCTGACTGTCGTGACGCATCTGACTGTCGTGACGCATCTGACTGTCGTGACGCATCTGACTGATATGACTGATATGGCGCATCTGACTGATATGACGCATCTGACTGATATGACGCATCTGACTGATGTGACGCATCTGACTGATATGACTGATATGGCGCATCTGACTGATATGACTGATGTGGCGCATCTGACTGATATGACTGATGTGGCGCATCTGACTGATATGACTGATGTGACGCATCTGACTGATATGACTGATGTGGCGCATCTGACTGATATGACTGATGTGGCGCATCTGACTGATATGACTGATGTGACGCATCTGACTGTCGTGACGCATCTGACTGTCGTGACGCATCTGACTGATGTGACGCATCTGACTGATATGACTGATATGGCGCATCTGACTGATATGACTGATGTGGCGCATCTGACTGATATGACTGATGTGGCGCATCTGACTGATATGACTGATGTGACGCATCTGACTGATATGACTGATGTGGCGCATCTGACTGATATGACTGATGTGGCGCATCTGACTGATATGACTGATGTGACGCATCTGACTGTCGTGACGCATCTGACTGTCGTGACGCATCTGACTGTCGTGACGCATCTGACTGTCGTGACGCATCTGACTGATGTGACGCATCTGACTGATATGACTGATATGGCGCATCTGACTGATATGACGCATCTGACTGATGTGACGCATCTGACTGATGTGACGCATCTGACTGATGTGACGCATCTGACTGATGTGACGCATCTGACTGATGTGACTGATGTGACGCATCTGACTGATATGACTGATGTGACGCATCTGACTGATATGACTGATGTGACGCATCTGACTGATGTGACGCATCTGACTGATATGACTGATGTGACGCATCTGACTGATATGACTGATATGGCGCATCTGACTGATATGGCGCATCTGACTGATATGGCGCATCTGACTGATATGGCGCATCTGACTGATATGACTGATATGGCGCATCTGACTGATATGACTGATATGGCGCATCTGACTGATATGACTGATATGGCGCATCTGACTGATATGACGCATCTGACTGATGTGACGCATCTGACTGATATGACTGATGTGACGCATCTGACTGATATGACTGATGTGACGCATCTGACTGATATGACTGATGTGACGCATCTGACTGATGTGACGCATCTGACTGATGTGACGCATCTGACTGATATGGCGCATCTGACTGATATGACTGATATGGCGCATCTGACTGATATGACTGATATGGCGCATCTGACTGATGACGCATCTGACTGATGTGACGCATCTGACTGATATGACTGATGTGACGCATCTGACTGATATGACTGATGTGACGCATCTGACTGATATGACTGATGTGACGCATCTGACTGATATGACTGATGTGACGCATCTGACTGATATGACTGATGTGACGCATCTGACTGATATGACTGATGTGACGCATCTGACTGATGTGACGCATCTGACTGATATGGCGCATCTGACTGATATGACGCATCTGACTGATATGGCGCATCTGACTGATATGGCGCATCTGACTGATATGGCGCATCTGACTGATATGACTGGCGCATCTGACTGATATGACTGATGTGACGCATCTGACTGATATGACTGATGTGACGCATCTGACTGATATGACTGATGTGACGCATCTGACTGATATGGCGCTTCTGACTGATATGACTGATATGACGCATCTGACTGATATGCGTATCTGACTGATATGGCGCATCTGACTGATATGACTGATGTGACGCATCTGACTGATGTGGCGCATCTGACTGATGTGGCGCATCTGACTGATGTGGCGCATCTGACTGATGTGACTGATATGGCGCATCTGACTGATATGGCGCATCTGACTGATATGGCGCATCTGACTAATATGGCGCATCTGACTGATATGACTGATATGGCGCATCTGACTGATATGACTGATATGGCGCATCTGACTGATATGACTGATATGGCGCATCTGACTGATATGACTGATATGGCGCATCTGACTGATATGACTGATATGACGCATCTGACTGATATGGCGCATCTGACTGATATGACGCATCTGACTGATATGGCGCATCTGACTGATATGGCGCATCTGACTGATATGGCGCATCTGACTGATATGACTGATGTGATGCATCTGACTGATATGGCGCATCTGACTGATATGGCTGATGTGACGCATCTGACTGATGTGGCGCATCTGACTGATGTGACTGATGTGGCGCATCTGACTGATGTGACGCATCTGACTGATGTGACGCATCTGACTGATGTGACGCATCTGACTGATGTGACGCATCTGACTGATGTGACGCATCTGACTGATGTGACGCATCTGACTGATGTGACGCATCTGACTGATGTGACGCATCTGACTGATGTGACGCATCTGACTGATGTGACGCATCTGACTGATGTGACGCATCTGACTGATGTGACGCATCTGACTGATGTGACGCATCTGACTGATGTGACGCATCTGACTGATGTGACGCATCTGACTGATGTGACGCATCTGACTGATGTGACGCATCTGACTGATATGACTGATGTGGCGCATCTGACTGATGTGGCGCATCTGACTGATGTGGCGCATCTGACTGATGTGGCGCATCTGACTGATGTGGCGCATCTGACTGATGTGACGCATCTGACTGATGTGACGCATCTGACTGATGTGACGCATCTGACTGATGTGACGCATCTGACTGATGTGACGCATCTGACTGATGTGACGCATCTGACTGATGTGACGCATCTGACTGATGTGACGCATCTGACTGATGTGACGCATCTGACTGATGTGACGCATCTGACTGATGTGACGCATCTGACTGATGTGACTGATATGGCGCATCTGACTGATATGACTGATGTGACGCATCTGACTGATATGACTGATGTGACGCATCTGACTGATGTGACGCATCTGACTGATGTGACGCATCTGACTGATGTGACGCATCTGACTGATGTGACTGATATGGCGCATCTGACTGATATGACTGATGTGACGCATCTGACTGATATGACTGATGTGACGCATCTGACTGATGTGACGCATCTGACTGATCTGACGCATCTGACTGATCTGACTTGCAGGATAGACCATGTAATGCACAGCTATGGTAACAAGACAAAATAGCACCAATTCATCATTTGTGGTGCTATCAGCACCATCTGCTCTTTAAAATGCCACTGTGGCCTGACTTCTCACAGGATCCTAGAGCATGCCAGGAACTTCAGGAATGCTATAATGGGCCCACTGAGGATGAATCCTGAGGAACCAGAAGCACGTGGCCTAGAACATGCCAGGAACATCAGGAATGCTATAATGGGCCTACTGAGGAACCAGAAGCACGTGGCCTAGAACATGCCAGGAACATCAGGAATGCTATAATGGGCCTACTGAGGAACCAGAAGCACGTGGCCTAGAACATGCCAGGAACATCAGGAATGCTATAATGGGCCTACTGAGGAACAGAAGCACGTGGCCTAGAACATGCCAGGAACATCAGGAATGCTATAATGGGCCTACTGAGGAACCAGAAGCACGTGGCCTAGAACATGCCAGGAACATCAGGAATGCTATAATGGGCCTACTGAGGAACCAGAAGCACGTGGCCTAGAACATGCCAGAAACATCAGGAATGATATAATGGGCCTACTGAGGAACCAGAAGCACGTGGCCTAGAACATGCCAGGAACATCAGGAATGCTATAATGGGCCTACTGAGGAACCAGAAGCATGTGGCCTAGAACATGCCAGGAACATCAGAAATGATATAATGGGCCTACTGAGGAACAGAAGCACGTGGTCTAGAGCATGCCAGGAACATCAGGAATGATATAATGGGCCTACTGAGGAACAGAAGCACGTGGCCTAGAACATGCCAGGAACATCAGGAATGCTATAATGGGCCTACTGAGGAACAGAAGCACGTGGCCTAGAACATGCCAGGAACATCAGGAATGCTATAATGGGCCTACTGAGAAAAAGAAGCACGTGGCCTAGAGCACGCCAGGAACATCAGGAATGCTATAATGGGCCTACTGAGGAACCAGAAGCACGTGGCCTAGAACATGCCTGGAACATCAGGAATGCTATAATGGGCCTACTGAGGATGTAACCTGAAGCACGTGGCCTAGAACATGCAGGACGGCATCGGAGGAGGTGACCTGACCAGGAACTAATAGCCAATAGCGTCAGCCCATCTCCTGTATGCTTAGAACCTGCTCATAGTAACAGAAATATATATATATATATATATATATATATATATATATATATATATATATATATATATATATATATATATATATATATATATATATATATATATAATCACGCTTCTGGTTCACACCTGTCAGCAAGGCTGCAACTTTCAGATGGACAAAACCATGCTGCGCGGTAGGTGGGGCAGATGTAACAGGTGCAGAGAAAGCTACATTTGGGTGAGGTGTGATTAACTGATATCTATATTGCAGTGTAACAATAAAGCAGCCAGTATTTGCCCTGCACAGAAACAATACACCCCCAAAATAATATAATAATTACGTCATTGCGGGGTGATGCTGCACCGTGACTCCTGTGCTGGGTGCTGCCACCTGACAGAGCAGTGCCACTATACCCCGGCCTCATGGACCATGTGACCGGGGTACCTACATCTCTATAATAGTGTTTTGTGGTGACTGTTACTTTGTTCTGCTTCACGTCACACAACGTTGTGTTATTTTTATTCCAGCTGAGAGCAGCTGCGCACAGCTCTGTAGTGAGAGGTGTGGTGTGAGACAGCTCATTGTGAGAGCAGGAGCCTCCGCACCCTCACGCAGAGAACAATGTCCCCCCGAATCTCGCTGCCTCTCGTCCTGGCTGTCCTTGTCCTCAGCGGTAAGAGGGGAATGGGAGGTCAGTGGTTATGTGGCTGAATTAGTGGTGGGTGGAGGAGAACTTGTAAAGAAAGGAGAATCACAGATGGCGATTATAACGAGATGTGTTACTGCCTGGATGGAGGAATCCCATGCAGTCATGTAGGGTACAGTGCCACGTGGGATAGTAATATGCAGGTGTGTAGGGTACAGTGCCACGTGGGAAATATACAGTTATATAGGGTACAGTGCCACGTGGGAAAGTAATATGCAGGTGTGTATAGTACAGTGCCACGTGGGAAAGTAATATGCAGGTGTGTAGGGTACAGTGCCACGTGGGAGAGTCATATGCAGGTGTGTAGGGTACAGTGCCATGTGGGAAAGTAATATGCAGGTGTGTATAGTACAGTGCCACGTGGGAAAGTAATATGCAGGTGTGTAGGGTACAGTGCCACGTGGGAAATATACAGTTATATAGGGTACAGTGCCACATGGGAAAGTAATATGCAGGTGTGTATAGTACAGTGCGACGTGGGAAAGTAATATGCAGGTGTGTATAGTACAGTGCCACGTGGGATAGTAATTTACAGTTATATAGGGTACAGTGCCATGTGGGAGAGTAATATGCAGGTGTGTAGGGTACAGTGCCATGTGGGAAAGTAATATGCAGGTGTGTAGGGTACAGTGCCACGTGGGAAAGTAATATGCAGGTGTGTAGGGTACAGTGCCACGTGGGAAAGTAATATGCAGGTGTGTAGGGTACAGTGCCACGTGGGATAGTAGTATGCAGTTATACAGGGTACAGTGCCACGTAGGATAGTAATATGCAGTTCTATAGGTTACAGTGCCATGTGGGAAAGTAATATGCAGGTGTGTAGGGTACAGTGCCACGTGGGAAAGTAATATGCAGGTGTTTAGGGTACAGTGCCACGTGGGATAGTAGTATGCAGTTATACAGGGTACAGTGTCACGTAGGATAGTAATATGCAGTTATATAGGGTACAGTGCCACGTGGGAAAGTAATATGCAGTCATATAGGGTACAGTGCCGCGTGGGAAAGTAATATGCAGTTATATAGGGTACAGTGCCACGTGGGAAAGTAATATGCAGTTATATAGGGTACAGTGCCGCGTGGGATAGTAATATGCAGTTATATAGGGTACAGTGCCACGTGGGAAAGTAATATGCAGGTGTGTAGGGTACAGTGCCACGTGGGATAGTAGTATGCAGTTAGACAGGGTACAGTGTCACGTAGGATAGTAATATGCAGTTATATAGGGTACAGTGCCACGTGGGATAGTAATATGCAGGTGTGTAGGGTACAGTGCCACGTGTGATAGTAATATGCAGGTGTGTAGGGTACAGTGCCATGTAGGATAGTAATATGCAGGTGTGTAGGGTACAGTGCCACATGGGATAGTAATATGCAGTTATATAGGGTACCGTGCCGCGTGGGAAAGTAATATGCAGTTATATAGGGTACAGTGCCACGTGGGATAGTAATATGCAGGTGTGTAGGGTACAGTGCCACGTGGGATAGTAATATGCAGGTGTGTAGGGTACAGTGCCATGTAGGATAGTAATATGCAGGTGTGTAGGGTACAGTGCCACGTGGGATAGTAATATGCAGTTATATAGGGTACAGTGCCGCGTGGGATAGTAATATGCAGTTATATAGGGTACAGTGCCACGTGGGAAAGTAATATGCAGGTGTGTAGGGTACAGTGCCACGTGGGATAGTAGTATGCAGTTAGACAGGGTACAGTGTCACGTAGGATAGTAATATGCAGTTATATAGGGTACAGTGCCACGTGGGATAGTAATATGCAGGTGTGTAGGGTACAGTGCCACGTGGGATAGTAATATGCAGGTGTGTAGGGTACAGTGCCACGTAGGATAGTAATATGCAGGTATGTAGGGTACAGTGCCACGTTGCATAGTAATATGCAGGTGTGTAGGGTACAGTGCCGCGTGGGATAGTAATATGCAGTTATATAGGGTACAGTGCCACGTGGGAAAGTAATATGCAGGTGTGTAGGGTACAGTGCCACGTGGGATAGTAGTATGCAGTTAGACAGGGTACAGTGTCACGTAGGATAGTAATATGCAGTTATATAGGGTACAGTGCCACGTGGGATAGTAATATGCAGGTGTGTAGGGTACAGTGCCACGTGGGATAGTAATATGCAGGTGTGTAGGGTACAGTGCCACGTAGGATAGTAATATGCAGGTATGTAGGGTACAGTGCCACGTTGCATAGTAATATGCAGGTGTGTAGGGTACAGTGCCACCTGCAGGGCCGGTGTAAGGCTTCTCAGCACCCTATGCAAAACGTCAACCTACTCCCCCCCCCCCCCCCCCCAAAAAAAAATAAACCCCCCCCCCCCCCAAAAAAAATAAAAATACAAAAAATCATGTGGTCTTCCCAGTCCCCCCACCGGTCTCCTGTTACACCTGCAGTCATGTTACTCCGTTACTCTATGTGTGTACGCCAGTCTCCTATTACACCTGCAGTAATGTTACTCCGTTACTCTATGTGTGTACACCGGTCTCCTGTTACACCTGCAGTAATGTTACTCTATGTGTGTACACCGGTCTCCTGTTACACCTGCAGTAATGTTACTCCGTTACTCTATGTGTGTACGCCAGTCTCCTATTACACCTGCAGTAATGTTACTCCGTTACTCTATGTGTGTACACCGGTCTCCTGTTACACCTGCAGTAATGTTACTCCGTTACTCTATGTGTGTACGCCGGTCTCCTGTTACACCTGCAGTAATGTTACTCCGTTACTCTATGTGTGTACACCGGTCTCCTGTTACACCTGCAGGAATGTGACTCCGTTACTCTATGTGTGTACATCGGTCTCCTGTTACACCTGCAGTAATGTTACTCTATGTGTGTACACCGGTCTCCTGTTACACCTGCAGTAATGTTACTCCGTTACTCTATGTGTGTACACCGGTCTCCTGTTACACCTGCAGTAATGTTACTCCGTTACTCTATGTGTGTACGCCGGTCTCCTGTTACACCTGCAGTAATGTGACTCCGTTACTCTATGTGTGTACACCGGTCTCCTGTTACACCTGCAGGAATGTGACTCCGTTACTCTATGTGTGTACACCGGTCTCCTGTTACACCTGCAGTAATGTTACTCTATGTGTGTACACCGGTCTCCTGTTACACCTGCAGTAATGTTACTCCGTTACTCTATGTGTGTACGCCGGTCTCCTGTTACACCTGCAGTAATGTGACTCCGTTACTCTATGTGTGTACACCGGTCTCCTGTTACACCTGCAGTAATGTTACCCTGTTACTCTATGTGTGTACACCGGTCTCCTGTTACACCTGCAGTAATGTTACTCTGTTACTCTATGTGTGTACCGGTCTCCTGTTACACCTGCAGTAATGTTACTCCGTTACTCTATGTGTGTACACCGGTCTCCTGTTACACCTGCAGGAATGTGACTCCGTTACTCTATGTGTGTACACCGGTCTCCTGTTACACCTGCAGTAATGTTACTCCGTTACTCTATGTGTGTACACCGGTCTCCTGTTACACCTGCAGTAATGTGACTCCGTTACTCTATGTGTGTACGCCAGTCTCCTGTTACACCTGCAGTAATGTGACTCCGTTACTCTATGTATGTACACCGGTCTCCTGTTACACCTGCAGTAATGTGACTCCGTTACTCTATGTGTGTACACCGGTCTCCTGTTACACCTGCAGGAATGTGACTCCGTTACTCTATGTGTGTACACCGGTCTACTATTACACCTGCAGTAATGTTACTCTGTTACTCTATGTGTGTACACCGGTCTCCTGTTACACCTGCAGTAATGTTACTCTATGTGTGTACACCGGTCTCCTGTTACACCTGCAGTAATGTTACTCTATGTGTGTACACCGGTCTCCTGTTACACCTGCAGTAATGTTACTCTATGTGTGTACACCGGTCTCCTGTTACACCTGCAGTAATGTTACTCCGTTACTCTATGTGTGTACGCCGGTCTACTGTTACACCTGCAGTAATGTTACTCCGTTACTCTATGTGTGTACGCCGGTCTCCTGTTACACCTGCAGTAATGTTACTCCGTTACTCTATGTGTGTACACCGGTCTCCTGTTACACCTGCAGTAATGTTACTCTATGTGTGTACACCGGTCTCCTGTTACACCTGCAGTAATGTCACTCCGTTACTCTATGTGTGTACGCCGGTCTCCTGTTACACCTGCAGTAATGTGACTCCGTTACTCTATGTGTGTACACCGGTCTCCTGTTACACCTGCAGTAATGTTACTCTATGTGTGTACGCCGGTCTCCTGTTACACCTGCAGTAATGTTACTCCGTTACTCTATGTGTGTACGCCGGTCTCCTGTTACACCTGCAGTAATGTTACTCCGTTACTCTATGTGTGTACGCCGGTCTCCTGTTACACCTGCAGAAATGTGACTCCGTTACTCTATGTGTGTACGCCGGTCTCCTGTTACACCTTCAGTAATGTGACTCCGTTACTCTATGGGGGTTATTCTGGTTAATTTGCAAAGGCATATTCACTCTCAGGTGGACAAAACCATGTGCACTGCAGGTGGGGCAGATGTAACGTGTAGAGAGATAATTAGATGTGGGTGAGTTATTTCAGGGTTGCCGACCCTTCTGGAATTCACGGGAGTCTCCCGAAAATCGGGTGCCCCTCCCGGCCCCCCGGAAGGGTGGGCAACCCTCCCGGAATCTGGGGGACACCCCTGAGCCCCCCGAATCGCGGCATGCAAATGCCGCAGGTCTCAGTTTAGGGGGCAGAGCTAAAATGGCACAATCGTGTCATTTTTGGCCCGCACCCTCCATGGAGATCAGTCATTTCTACTATTTCCCGTAATGGGGGCGGGGCTTAATGACGGCACAGTCAAGCCCCGCCCCCCGATCGGGTAAGGAAAGTCTCCTCTCCGGGCTTCTCCTAGAGAGGAGCATTTAAAAGTCGGCAACCCTGAGTTATTTCATTTCTGTGCAGGGTAAATACTGGCTGCTTTATTCTTACACTGCAATATAAATATTAGTTTGAACACACACACACACACACACGTTACATCTGCCCCACCTGCAGTGCACATGGTTTGTCCATCAGAGAGTGATTATGCCTTTGCGAGTGAACCTTTCCATAACATGAGCACACTACGGTATTGTCTCCTCCTGTATTACTTCCCTGTTACACGCATGTTCTGTGTATTACTTCCCCGTTACACGCATGTTCTGTGTATTACTTCCCTGTTACACGCATAGGTACTTGTGTGGTTTCCCGGTGGCAGTTATGTAGTCAGTGGGCGGATATTACATTGTTTGGGAACTTTTGACTATTTTTAACCTGCCTGATATGACAGGTGTGAACGTGTTCCTGAAACACCCCCACTATCCACGTCAGCCCGAAGCGCGGTACGCGTCCTCCCGACCTGTTCACACCCCCACTATCCACGTCAGCCCAAAGCGCGGTACGCGTCCTCCCGACCTGTTTACACTCCCACTCTCCACGTCAGCCCGAAGCGCGGTACGCGTCCTCCCGACCTGTTCACACCCCCACTATCCACGTCAGCCCAAAGCGCGGTACGCGTCCTCCCGACCTGTTTACACTCCCACTCTCCACGTCAGCCCGAAGCGCGGTACGCGTCCTCCCGACCTGTTCACACCCCCACTATCCACGTCAGCCCAAAGCGCGGTACGCGTCCTCCCGACCTGTTCACACCCCCACTATCCACGTCAGCCCAAAGCGCGGTACGCGTCCTCCCGACCTGTTCACACCCCCACTATCCACGTCAGCCCGAAGCACGGTACGCGTCCTCCCGACCTGTTCACACCCCCACTATCCACGTCAGCCCGAAGCACGGTACCAGAGCCAAATTCACACCGATTGAGCAAAAATTCACACTATGGCACACAGATTAAGGCAAAATTCACACTATGGCACACAGATTAAGGCAAAATTCACACTATGGCACACAGATTAAGGCAAAATTCACGTTATGCCACACAGATTAAGACAAAATTCACATTTTGCCACATGGATTGAGCCAAAATACACACTATACCAGGCATGTCCAAACAGTGGCCCTCCAGCTGTTGTGAAACTACACGTCCCAGCAAGCCTTGACATAGTTTTAGCATTCCATAATTGCAAAACTGTGGCAATGCATGATGGGACCTGTAGTTTCACAGCTGCAGGGCCATAGTTTGGACATGCCTGCACTATACCAAACATATTGAACAATAATGCACAATTTGCTTCATAAATAGGGGCATTTCCATTATAATGCCCATTACATGTTAAGCCTCACACCATAATCTCCATTACTTATTATGCCAAACCCCATAATGCCTATTAAAAATTATGCTACATAAGTGTTGCTTACCTACATGTTCATTGCCAGGGGTTCCATGTTCATTGCCAGTAAAAAATAGTTTTACCTGCAATATCTCTAGAACCAATGAACCCATATGGACCAGGTATCAGATTGAAGGCCCAGCGATTTGGGTTAGAGTGAGATCAACCTCGAGCTTCTGTGATGCCGGAGGGGGAACTGGCAGCCGTTGGAACCAGGTGGAGGTCGGAATTAGGGGGTCCCTTGTTATCCTATGGGGAAAACGTTCCAGGTTTGCCTGGTGGTATCTCCGGTTCCCGGGGGGCTAGCGACGTGGGGTTGGTCTCGTTGGAAAGTCCTGACCCTCAGCTACAAAATGGGCCTATTTGGAGAGTGGGCCTGGAGCTATAGCTCCATCAGGCCCATTGTTAATCCGGCTCTGCGCGGTACGCGTCCTCCCAACCTGTTCACACCCCCACTATCCACGTCAGCCCGAAGCGCGGTACGCGTCCTCCCGACCTGTTCACACCCCCACTATCCATGTCAGCCCGAAGCGTGGTACGCGTCCTCCCGACCTGTTCACACCCCCACTATCCACGTCAGCCCGAAGCGCGGTACGCGTCCTCCCGACCTGTTCACACCCCCACTATCCACGTCAGCCCGAAGCGCGGTACGCGTCCTCCCGACCTGTTCACACCCCCACTATCCACGTCAGCCCGAAGCGCGGTACGCGTCCTCCCGACCTGTTCACACCCCCACTATCCACGTCAGCCCGAAGCGCGGTACGCGTCCTCCCGACCTGTTCACACCCCCACTATCCACGTCAGCCCGAAGCGCGGTACGCGTCCTCCCGACCTGTTCACACCCCCACTATCCACGTCAGCCCGAAGCGCGGTACGCGTCCTCCCGACCTGTTCACACCCCCACTATCCACGTCAGCCCGAAGCGCGGTACGCGTCCTTCCGACCTGTTCACACCCCCACTATCCACGTCAGCCCGAAGCGCGGTACGCGTCCTCCCGACCTGTTCACACCCCCACTATCCACGTCAGCCCAAAGCGCGGTACGCGTCCTCCCGACCTGTTCACACCCCCACTATCCACGTCAGCCCAAAGCGCGTTACACGTCCTCCCGACCTGTTCACACTCCCACTCTCAACGTCAGCCCAAAGCGCGGTACACGTCCTCCCAACCTGTTCACACCCCCACTATCCACGTCAGCCCGAAGCACGGTACGCGTCCTCCCGACCTGTTCACACCCCCACTATCCACGTCAGCCCAAAGCGCGTTACACGTCCTCCCGACCTGTTCACACTCCCACTCTCAACGTCAGCCCAAAGCGCGGTACACGTCCTCCCAACCTGTTCACACCCCCACTATCCACGTCAGCCCGAAGCACGGTACGCGTCCTCCCGACCTGTTCACACCCCCACTATCCACGTCAGCCCGAAGCACGGTACCAGAGCCAGATTAAGGTCTAAATGGGCCTGGAGCTGAAAATTATCAAGGGCCTATTATGCGCAATAATAGGGGTTGCGGCCAGCACCTAATAATGTGAGGGGGCGTGACCCGTGTTCTGGTTGGGTGGTCTGCTCATGGGTGTGTCTCTATTTGTGTAAATACTTTCAACTAATTATATATGCCTGGAAAAGGCAGGCGGCTGGCATAGGAAAAATGCAGGGAGATATATTGGTGGGTGCCCTCCAAAGGTGCACCCGCAGGACGCCGATGTCCTAAAATACTTGCGGGGTGAGGCGGCATTCCAGTCATAAAAAAATACTGAAAGCCGAAACTTGGTAGACAATATGTCAGCACCTTTTATGTGGTCACCTAAAGTTACCACACCGTATACCCCTTATACAAATCATGCAACACAATAGTAACCCCTTATACTGTACTTGCTTCTTACACATTATGCCACATGGAATGAGACAAAATTCACACCGATTGAGCAAAAATTCACACTATGGCACACAGATTAAGGCAAAATTCACGTTATGCCACACAGATTAAGGCAAAATTCACATTTTGCCACATGGATTGAGCCAAAATACACACTATACCAGGCATGTCCAAACAGTGGCCCTCCAGCTGTTGTGAAACTACACGTCCCAGCAAGCCTTGACATAGTTTTAGCATTCCATAATTGCAAAACTGTGGCAATGCATGATGGGACCTGTAGTTTCACAGCTGCAGGGCCATAGTTTGGACATGCCTGCACTATACCAAACAGATTGAGCAATAATGCACAATTTGCTTCATAAATAGGGGCATTTCCATTATAATGCCCATTACATGTTAAGCCTCACACCATAATCTCCATTACGTATTATGCCAAACCCCATAATGCCTATTCAAAATTATGCTACATAAGTGTTGCTTACCTACATGTTCATTGCCAGGGGTTCCATGTTCATTGCCAGTAAAAAATAGTTTTACCTGCAATATCTCTAGAACCAATGAACCCATATGGACCAGGTATCAGATTGAAGGCCCAGCGATTTGGGTTCGAGTGAGATCAACCTCGAGCTTCTGTGATGCCGGAGGGGGAACTGGCAGCCGTTGGAACCAGGTGGAGGTCGGAATTAGGGGGTCCCTTGTTATCCTATGGGGAAAACGTTCCAGGTTTGCCTGGTGGTATCTCCGGTTCCCGGGGGGCTAGCGACGTGGGGCTGGTCTCGTTGGAAAGTCCTGACCCTCATTTACAAAATGGGCCTATTTGGAGAGTGGGCCTGGAGCTATAGCTGCATCAGGCCCATTGTTAATCCGGCTCTGCGCGGTACGCGTCCCCCCGGACCTGTTCACACCCCCACTATCCACGTCAGCCCGAAGCGCGGTACGCGTCCTCCCGACCTGTTCACACCCCCACTATCCACGTCAGGCCAAAGCGCGGTACGCGTCCTCCCGACCTGTTCCACCCCCACTATCCACGTCAGCCCAAAGCGCGGTACGCGTCCTCCCGACCTGTTCACACCCCCACTATCCACGTCAGCCCGAAGCGCGGTACGCGTCCTCCCGACCTGTTCACACCCCCACTATCCACGTCAGCCCGAAGCGCGGTACGCGTCCTCCCGACCTGTTCACACCCCCACTATCCACGTCAGCCCGAAGCGCGGTACGCGTCCTACCGACCTGTTCACACCCCCACTATCCACGTCAGCCCGAAGCGCGGTACGCGTCCTCCCGACCTGTTCACACCCCCACTATCCACGTCAGCCCGAAGCGCGGTACGCGTCCTCCCGACCTGTTCACACCCCCACTATCCACGTCAGGCCAAAGCGCGGTACGCGTCCTCCCGACCTGTTCACACCCCCACTATCCACATCAGGCCAAAGCGCGGTACGCGTCCTCCCGACCTGTTCACACCCCCACTATCCACGTCAGCCCGAAGCGCGGTACGCGTCCTCCCGACCTGTTCACACCCCCACTATCCACGTCAGCCCGAAGCGCGGTACGCGTCCTCCCGACCTGTTCACACCCCCACTATCCACGTCAGCCCGAAGCGCGGTACGCGTCCTACCGACCTGTTCACACCCCCACTATCCACGTCAGCCCGAAGCGCGGTACGCGTCCTCCCGACCTGTTCACACCCCCACTATCCACGTCAGCCCGAAGCGCGGTACGCGTCCTCCCGACCTGTTCACACCCCCACTATCCACGTCAGCCCGAAGCGCGGTACGCGTCCTCCCGACCTGTTCACACCCCCACTATCCACGTCAGCCCGAAGCGCGGTACGCGTCCTCCCGACCTGTTCCACCCCCACTATCCACGTCAGCCCGAAGCGCGGTACGCGTCCTCCCGACCTGTTCACACCCCCACTATCCACGTCAGCCCGAAGCGCGGTACGCGTCCTCCCGACCTCTTCACACCCCCACTATCCACATCAGGCCAAAGCGCGGTACGCGTCCCCCGATCTGTTCACACCCCCACTATCCACATCAGGCCAAAGCGCGGTACGCGTCCTCCCGACCTGTTCACACCCCCACTATCCACGTCAGCCCGAAGCGCAGTACGCGTCCTCCCGACCTGTTCACACCCCCACTATCCACGTCAGCCCGAAGCGCGGTACGCGTCCTCCCGACCTGTTCACACCCCCACTATCCACGTCAGCCCAAAGCGCGGTACGCGTCCTACCGACCAGTTCACACCCCCACTATCCACGTCAGCCCGAAGCGCGGTACGCGTCCTCCCGACCTGTTCACACCCCCACTATCCACGTCAGCCCAAAGCGCGGTACGCGTCCTCCCGACCTGTTCACACCCCCACTATCCACGTCAGCCCAAAGCGCGGTACGCGTCCTCCCGACCTGTTCACACCCCCACTATCCACATCAGCCCGAAGCGCGGTACGCGTCCTCCCGACCTGTTCACACCCCCACTATCCACGTTAGCCCAAAGCGCGGTACGCGTCCTCCCGACCTGTTCACACCCCCACTATCCATGTCAGCCCGAAGCGTGGTACGCGTCCTCCCGACCTGTTCACACCCCCACTATCCACGTCAGCCCGAAGCGCGGTACGCGTCCTCCCGACCTGTTCACACCCCCACTATCCACGTCAGCCCGAAGCGCGGTACGCGTCCTCCCGACCTGTTCACACCCCCACTATCCACGTCAGCCCGAAGCGCGGTACGCGTCCTCCCGACCTGTTCACACCCCCACTATCCACGTCAGCCCGAAGCGCGGTACGCGTCCTCCCGACCTGTTCACACCCCCACTATCCACGTCAGCCCGAAGCGCGGTACGCGTCCTCCCGACCTGTTCACACCCCCACTATCCACGTCAGCCCGAAGCGCGGTACGCGTCCTCCCGACCTGTTCACACCCCCACTATCCACGTCAGCCCGAAGCGCGGTACGCGTCCTTCCGACCTGTTCACACCCCCACTATCCACGTCAGCCCGAAGCGCGGTACGCGTCCTCCCGACCTGTTCACACCCCCACTATCCACGTCAGCCCAAAGCGCGGTACGCGTCCTCCCGACCTGTTCACACCCCCACTATCCACGTCAGCCCAAAGCGCGTTACACGTCCTCCCGACCTGTTCACACTCCCACTCTCAACGTCAGCCCAAAGCGCGGTACACGTCCTCCCAACCTGTTCACACCCCCACTATCCACGTCAGCCCGAAGCACGGTACGCGTCCTCCCGACCTGTTCACACCCCCACTATCCACGTCAGCCCGAAGCACGGTACCAGAGCCAGATTAAGGTCTAAATGGGCCTGGAGCTGAAAATTATCAAGGGCCTATTATGCGCAATAATAGGGGTTGCGGCCAGCACCTAATAATGTGAGGGGGCGTGACCCGTGTTCTGGTTGGGTGGTCTGCTCATGGGTGTGTCTCTATTTGTGTAAATACTTTCAACTAATTATATATGCCTGGAAAAGGCAGGCGGCTGGCATAGGAAAAATGCAGGGAGATATATTGGTGGGTGCCCTCCAAAGGTGCACCCGCAGGACGCCGATGTCCTAAAATACTTGCGGGGTGAGGCGGCATTCCAGTCATAAAAAAATACTGAAAGCCGAAACTTGGTAGACAATATGTCAGCACCTTTTATGTGGTCACCTAAAGTTACCACACCGTATACCCCTTATACAAATCATGCAACACAATAGTAACCCCTTATACTGTACTTGCTTCTTACACATTATGCCACATGGAATGAGACAAAATTCACACCGATTGAGCAAAAATTCACACTATGGCACACAGATTAAGGCAAAATTCACGTTATGCCACACAGATTAAGGCAAAATTCACATTTTGCCACATGGATTGAGCCAAAATACACACTATACCAGGCATGTCCAAACAGTGGCCCTCCAGCTGTTGTGAAACTACACGTCCCAGCAAGCCTTGACATAGTTTTAGCATTCCATAATTGCAAAACTGTGGCAATGCATGATGGGACCTGTAGTTTCACAGCTGCAGGGCCATAGTTTGGACATGCCTGCACTATACCAAACAGATTGAGCAATAATGCACAATTTGCTTCATAAATAGGGGCATTTCCATTATAATGCCCATTACATGTTAAGCCTCACACCATAATCTCCATTACGTATTATGCCAAACCCCATAATGCCTATTCAAAATTATGCTACATAAGTGTTGCTTACCTACATGTTCATTGCCAGGGGTTCCATGTTCATTGCCAGTAAAAAATAGTTTTACCTGCAATATCTCTAGAACCAATGAACCCATATGGACCAGGTATCAGATTGAAGGCCCAGCGATTTGGGTTCGAGTGAGATCAACCTCGAGCTTCTGTGATGCCGGAGGGGGAACTGGCAGCCGTTGGAACCAGGTGGAGGTCGGAATTAGGGGGTCCCTTGTTATCCTATGGGGAAAACGTTCCAGGTTTGCCTGGTGGTATCTCCGGTTCCCGGGGGGCTAGCGACGTGGGGCTGGTCTCGTTGGAAAGTCCTGACCCTCATTTACAAAATGGGCCTATTTGGAGAGTGGGCCTGGAGCTATAGCTGCATCAGGCCCATTGTTAATCCGGCTCTGCGCGGTACGCGTCCCCCCGGACCTGTTCACACCCCCACTATCCACGTCAGCCCGAAGCGCGGTACGCGTCCTCCCGACCTGTTCACACCCCCACTATCCACGTCAGGCCAAAGCGCGGTACGCGTCCTCCCGACCTGTTCCACCCCCACTATCCACGTCAGCCCAAAGCGCGGTACGCGTCCTCCCGACCTGTTCACACCCCCACTATCCACGTCAGCCCGAAGCGCGGTACGCGTCCTCCCGACCTGTTCACACCCCCACTATCCACGTCAGCCCGAAGCGCGGTACGCGTCCTCCCGACCTGTTCACACCCCCACTATCCACGTCAGCCCGAAGCGCGGTACGCGTCCTACCGACCTGTTCACACCCCCACTATCCACGTCAGCCCGAAGCGCGGTACGCGTCCTCCCGACCTGTTCACACCCCCACTATCCACGTCAGCCCGAAGCGCGGTACGCGTCCTCCCGACCTGTTCACACCCCCACTATCCACGTCAGGCCAAAGCGCGGTACGCGTCCTCCCGACCTGTTCACACCCCCACTATCCACATCAGGCCAAAGCGCGGTACGCGTCCTCCCGACCTGTTCACACCCCCACTATCCACGTCAGCCCGAAGCGCGGTACGCGTCCTCCCGACCTGTTCACACCCCCACTATCCACGTCAGCCCGAAGCGCGGTACGCGTCCTCCCGACCTGTTCACACCCCCACTATCCACGTCAGCCCGAAGCGCGGTACGCGTCCTACCGACCTGTTCACACCCCCACTATCCACGTCAGCCCGAAGCGCGGTACGCGTCCTCCCGACCTGTTCACACCCCCACTATCCACGTCAGCCCGAAGCGCGGTACGCGTCCTCCCGACCTGTTCACACCCCCACTATCCACGTCAGCCCGAAGCGCGGTACGCGTCCTCCCGACCTGTTCACACCCCCACTATCCACGTCAGCCCGAAGCGCGGTACGCGTCCTCCCGACCTGTTCCACCCCCACTATCCACGTCAGCCCGAAGCGCGGTACGCGTCCTCCCGACCTGTTCACACCCCCACTATCCACGTCAGCCCGAAGCGCGGTACGCGTCCTCCCGACCTCTTCACACCCCCACTATCCACATCAGGCCAAAGCGCGGTACGCGTCCCCCGATCTGTTCACACCCCCACTATCCACATCAGGCCAAAGCGCGGTACGCGTCCTCCCGACCTGTTCACACCCCCACTATCCACGTCAGCCCGAAGCGCAGTACGCGTCCTCCCGACCTGTTCACACCCCCACTATCCACGTCAGCCCGAAGCGCGGTACGCGTCCTCCCGACCTGTTCACACCCCCACTATCCACGTCAGCCCAAAGCGCGGTACGCGTCCTACCGACCAGTTCACACCCCCACTATCCACGTCAGCCCGAAGCGCGGTACGCGTCCTCCCGACCTGTTCACACCCCCACTATCCACGTCAGCCCAAAGCGCGGTACGCGTCCTCCCGACCTGTTCACACCCCCACTATCCACGTCAGCCCAAAGCGCGGTACGCGTCCTCCCGACCTGTTCACACCCCCACTATCCACATCAGCCCGAAGCGCGGTACGCGTCCTCCCGACCTGTTCACACCCCCACTATCCACGTTAGCCCAAAGCGCGGTACGCGTCCTCCCGACCTGTTCACACCCCCACTATCCACGTCAGCCCAAAGCGCGGTACGCGTCCTCCCGACCTGTTCACACCCTAACTATCCACGTCAGCCCGAAGCGTGGTACGCGTCCTCCAGACCTGTTCATACCCCCACTAGCCACGTTAGCCCAAAGCGCGGTACGCGTCCTCCCGACCTGTTCATACCCCCACTAGCCATGTTGACTTGGAGTTGAATTTATGAAGCCCGAAACACGGCGAGCGCAGTGTGCCCCACGTGCGGACACGTTAAATGAGCCAGAAGCGTGATTACTTGACGTAGTAATAGTAGGGTGTTTTTGAGTCAGCGGCTCCCCACTGGCGGAGGTCACGACACAGGAAAACAGGAGGCTGGGTAGTGATATGGGTGTGTGGGCATAAGGGGGACTAAAGAGGGTGGGAGACACTGTGCAGCGGGTGAGGGTCCAGCGTGGCAGCACAGGAGTACAGGACGGTGCCCCTGAGTCAGTGTCTCCTCCTACTGGGTGGGAGTTAGGGTGCATGAGAGCAGGAGGCTGCGAGGTAAAGCATGATAGGGGAATGTGGGCAACACAGGGTGAGCGGGTCCCCACTGGCGGAAGTTACGGGGCTTCGCCACGCAAGGGTTGCGCCTCCTGCAGGTGGGCCTGTGTGCTCAAAATGCCAGGGCCAATGCCTGGTCCCAGTCCCGCCCTGTCGACCACACAAAAGAACTCAACACCGACGTGGATAGTGGGGTATGAACAGGTTGGGAGGACGCGTAAAGCGTACCCGCACGGGGCTCAATGCGCTCACCATGCTTCGGGCTGCCGTGGATAGTTGGGGTTTGAGATGGAGGCATTTGCCAGTATGTAACATGGAGCACAGACAAATGCCTCCTTTATTGTGCATGAGACGCACTTGTGCACCGCACCTCCCCTTTGTGCACGAGACGCACGTGCTACCGAACCCCTTAACCCCGTCTCCCTGAAGCAGACACGGGCTGGGTTGCAGTGCCCTGCTGCACGAATTACTGTGCATCTCAGGCATATGGAGCGCCTCTCCGCCGGCACCTGCATGATCGCCTCTCCAACCGCGCTGTGTGAGGTGCACTTACTAGGCTTGGCAGGGACTCCGGGAACAGAGCTGCAGCTTCGCCGGGACAGTACGTGACTACGCTGCCTGATAGGGACACTGTGCTGACTACATGAGGCATTAAATAGGGCACTGTATGGGGCATTATATAGGGCACTGCATGAGGCACTGTATGGGGCATTATTTTATAAGGAACTGTATGGGGCATTATATAGGGAACAGTATGAGGCACTGTATGGGGCATTATATAGGGCACAGTATGGGGCATTATATAGGGCATTATATAGGGCACAGTATGGGACATTATATAGGGCACTGCATGAGGTACTGTATGGGGCAATATATAGGGCACTGCATGAGGCACTGTATGGGGCAATATATATGGCACTGCATGAGGCACTGTATGGGGGCAATATATAGGACACTGCATGAGGCACTGTATGGGGCATTATATAGGGCACAGTATGGGGCATTATATAGGGCACAGTATGGGGCATTATATAGGGCACAGTATGGGGCATTATATAGGGCACTGCATGAGGCACTGTATGGGGCAATATATAGGGCACTGCATGAGGCACTGTATGGGGCATTATATAGGGCACTGCATGAGGCACTGTATGGGGTATTATATAAGGAACTGTATGGGGCATTATATAGGGCAATGTATGTGGCACTGTATGGGGCATTATAAAGGGCACTGCATGGGGCATTATAAAGGGCACTGCATGGGGCATTGTATGGCCATTATATAAGGCACTTTATGGGGGATTATATAGGGCACTGCATGAGGCATTGTATGGCCATTATATAAGGCACTGTATGGGGCATTATATAGGGCACAGTATGAGGCATTGTATGGGGCAATATATAGGGCACTGTATGGGGCAATATATAGGGCACTGCATGAGGTACTGTATGGGGCAATATATAGGGCACTGCATGAGGTACTGTATGGGGCATTGTATAGGGCACTGCATGAGGCATTATATAGGGCACAGTATGGGGCATTATATAGGGCACTGTATGAGGGACTGTATGGGGCAATATATAGGGCACTGCATGAGGCACTGTATGGGGCAATATATAGGGCACTGCATGAGGCACTGTATGGGGCATTATATAGGGCACTGCATGAGGTACTATATCAGGCATTATATAGGGCACTGCACAAAATACTATATCAGGCATTATATAGGGCACTGCATGAGGTACTATATCGGGCATTATATAGGGCACTGCATGAGGTACTATATCGGGCATTATATAGGGCACTGCATGAGGCACTGTATGGGGCATTATATAGGGCACAGTATGGGGCACTGTATGAGGGACTGTATGGGGCAATATATAGGGCACTGCATGAGGCATTATATAGGGCACTGCATGAGGTACTATATCAGGCATTATATAGGGCACTGCATGAGGTACTATATCGGGCATTGTATAGGGCACTGCATGAGGCACTGTATGGGGCATTATATAGGGCACAGTATGGGGCATTATATAGGGCACTGTATGAGGGACTGTATGAGGCAATATATAGGGCACTGCATGAGGCACTGTATAGGGCAATATATAGGGCACTGCATGAGGCACTGTATGGGGCATTAAATAGGGCACTACATGAGGCACTGTATGGGGCATTATATAGGGCACAGGATGCGGTCATTTGGTCGAAAGTCACTAGGTCGACACCATTAGGACGACATGGGAAAAGGTCGACATGGTTCTAGGTTGAAAGGTCATTAGTTCGACATGGTCTAAGTCGACAGCCGACATGTGCCGACAGGCGGTTATTTCATGCCCTAGCATCCACTCGGGCGCGGTGGGAGAATAAAATAGTGTGCCGAGCGCAGCGAGCGATGCGAGGCACTTTAAACTGTGTCCATGTCGACTGTGTTGACATTCAGGTAAAAAAGAGTGAAAAACCCCATGTCGACCTTGTGCATGTCGACCTAAACATTGTCAAACTAATTACCTGTCGAACTAACGACCTTTCGACCTAGAAACATATCGACCTTTTCCCATGTCGACCATCATGCTGTAGACCAAATGATCCCAATCCCTGTATAAGGCACTGTATGGGGCATTATATAGGGCACTGCATGAGGTACTATATCGGACATTATATAGGGCACTGCATGAGGCACTGTTTGGGGCATTATATAGGGCACTGCATGAGGTACTATATCGGGCATTATATAGGGCACTGCATGAGGTACTATATCAGGCATTATATAGGGCACTGCATGAGGTACTATATCAGGCATTATATAGGGCACTGCATGAGGTACTATATCGGGCATTATATAGGGCACTGCATGAGGTACTATATCGGGCATTATATAGGGCACTGCATGAGGTACTATATCGGGCATTATGTAGGGCACTGCATGAGGTACTATATCAGGCATTATATAGGGCACTGCACAAGATACTATATCAGGCATTATATAGGGCACTGCATGAGGTACTATATCGGGCATTATATAGGGCACTGCATGAGGTACTATATCGGGCATTATATAGGGCACTGCATGAGGTACTATATCAGGCATTATATAGGGCACTGCATGAGGTACTATACCGGGCATTATATAGGGCACTGCATGAGGTACTATACCGGGCATTATATAGGGCACTGCATGAGGTACTATATCGGGCATTATATAGGGTACTGCATGAGGTACTATATCAGGCATTATATAGGGCACTGCACGAGGAACTATATTGGGCATTATACTACCTCATGCAGTGCCCTATATAATGCTCAATATAGTACCTCATGCAGTGCCCTATATAATGCCCGATATAGTACCTCGTGCAGTGCCCTATATAATGCCCCGAACAGTGCCTCATGCAGTGCCGTATTAATGCCCGATATAGTACCTCATGCAGTGCCCTATATAATGCCTGATATAGTACCTCATGCAGTGCCCTACATAATGCCCGATATAGTACCTCATGCAGTGCCCAATTAATGCCCGATATAGTACCTCATGCAGCGCCCTATATAATGCCCGATATACTACCTCATGCAATGCATATATAGTGCCCGATATATAGGGCACTGCATGAGGTACTATATCGGGCATTAATAGGGCACTGCATGAGGTACTATATCGGGCATTATATAGGGCACTGCATGAGGCACTGTTTGGGGCATTATATAGGGCACTGCATGAGGTACTATATCAGGCAATATATAGGGCACTGCATGAGGTACTATATCGGGCATTATATAGGGCACTGCATGAGGCACTGTTTGGGGCATTATATTGGGCACTGCATGAGGTACTAAATCGGGCATTATATAGGGCACTGCATGAGGTACTATATTGGGCATTATATATAGCACTGCGTGAGGCACTGTATGGGACATTATATAGGGCACTGCATGAGGCACCATATCGGGCATTATATATAGAGCACTGAATGAGGTACCATATCGGGCATTATATAGGGCACTGCATGAGGCACTGTATGGGGCATTATATAGGGCACTGCATGAGGTACCATATCGGGCATTATATATAGGGCACTGTATATTCCACACTGCTTGGAGGTCTGTTCTACGACTCCGATGTGATGCACGCGGGACCACGTATCGGATCAATGTCAAACTGCTACCATGTTGGTATTTCCAATGTCATAGGAACATAGCATCTGACAGCAAATAACAACCACTGGGCCCATCTAGTCTGGCCCTCTTGTCAGCATGAAAGGGAAAGTGCTGCTGACATGTGAATGCCGACACAACCATCTGACACGTGCTAAGTGTATTTGTGCTGGTTCCTGTAATTACTCTCCTTAATGATAATACTTTATATACAGGTCATGTCTCACCTGAGGAGAACACAACATGGACTGGGCCCATCATCCCCTCTGACACGACTAGTGAGTACACAACATCTGCCAGCTCTTGTGTTACTATGGCGTACAAGGATACGTGCGGGGCGCGGCCAGTGGCTGCCCCCTTCTCATTCATTATTATCCCCCATCAGCCCCTCTGACACGACCAGTGAGTACACAACATCTGCCAGCTCATGTGTTACTATGGCGTACATGGATACGTGCGGGGCGCGGCCAGTGGCTGCCCCCTTCTCATTCATTATTATCCCCCATCAGCCCCTCTGACACGACCAGTGAGTACACAACATCTGCCAGCTCATGCGTTACTATGGCGTACATGGATACGTGCGGGGTGCGGCCATTGGCTGCCCCCTTCTCATTCATTATTATCCCCCATCAGACCCTCTGACACGACCAGTGAGTACACAACATCTGCTAATGTGTTACTATGGCGTACATGGATACGCGCGGGGCGCGGCCAGTGGCTGCCCCCTTCTCATTCATTATTATCCCCCATCAGCCCCTCTGACACGACCAGTGAGTACACAACATCTGCCAGCTCATGTGTTACTATGGCGTACATGGATACGTGCGGGGCGCGGCCAGTGGCTGCCCCCTTCTCATTCATTATTATCCCCCATCAGCCCCTCTGACACGACCAGTGAGTACACAACATCTGCCAGCTCCTGTGTTACTATAGCGTACATGGATACGTGCGGGGCGCGGCCAGTGGCTGCCCCCTTCTCTTTCATTATTTTCCCCTATCAGCCCCTCTGACACGACCAGTGAGTACACATCTGCCAGCTCCTGTGTTACTATGGCGTACATGGATACGTGCGGGGCGCGGCCAGTGGCTGCCCCCTTCTCATTCATTATTATCCCCCATCAGCTCCTCTGACACGACCAGTGAGTACACAACATCTGCCAGCTCCGGTGTTACTATGGCGTACATGGATACGTGCGGGGCGCGGCCAGTGGCTGCCCCCTTCTCATTCATTATTGTCCCTCATCATCCCCTCTGACACGACCAGTGAGTACACACCATCTGCCAGCTCATGTGTTACTATGGCGTACATGGATACGTGCGGGGTGCGGCCAGTGGCTGCCCCCTTCTCATTCATTATTATCCCCCATCAGCCCCTCTGACACGACCAGTGAGTACACAACATCTGCCAGCTCCTGTGTTACTATGGCGTACATGGATACGTGCGGGGTGCGGCCAGTGGCTGCCCCCTTCTCATTCATTATTATCCCCCATCAGCCCTCTGACACGACCAGTGAGTACACAACATCTGCCAGCTCATGTGTTACTATGGCGTACATGGATACGTGCGGGGCGCGGCCAGTGGCTGCCCCCTTCTCATTCATTATTATCCCCCATCAGCCCCTCTGACACGACCAGTGAGTACACAACATCTGCCAGCTCCTGTGTTACTATGGCGTACATGGATACGTGCGGGGCGCGGCCAGTGGCTGCCCCCTTCTAATTCATTATTATCCCCCATCAGCCCTCTGACACGACCAGTGAGTACACAACATCTGCCAGCTCATGTGTTACTATGGCGTACATGGATACGTGCGGGGCGCGGCCAGTGGCTGCCCCCTTCTCATTCATTATTATCCCCCATCAGCCCTCTGACACGACCAATGAGTACACAACATCTGCCAGCTCCTGTGTTACTATGGCGTACATGGATACGTGCGGGGCGCGGCCAGTGGCTGCCCCCTTCTCATTCATTATTATCCCCCATCAGCCCCTCTGACACGACCAGTGAGTACACAACATCTGCTCATGTGTTACTATGGCGTACATGGATACCTGCGGGGCGCGGCCAGTGGCTGCCCCCTTCTCATTCATTATTATCCCCCATCAGCCCCTCTGACACGACCAGTGAGTACACAACATCTGCCAGCTCATGTGTTACTATGGCGTACATGGATACGTGCGGGGCGCGGCCAGTGGCTGCCCCCTTCTCATTCATTATTATCCCCCATCAGCCCCTCTGACACGACCAGTGAGTACACAACATCTGCCAGCTCCTGTGTTACTATGGCGTACATGGATACGTGCGGGGCGCGGCCAGTGGCTGCCCCCTTCTCATTCATTATTATCCCCCATCAGCCCTCTGACACGACCAGTGAGTACACAACATCTGCCAGCTCATGTGTTACTATGGCGTACATGGATACGTGCAGGGCGCGGCCAGTGGCTGCCCCCTTCTCATTCATTATTATCCCCCATCAGCCCTCTGACACGACCAATGAGTACACAACATCTGCCAGCTCCTGTGTTACTATGGCGTACATGGATACGTGCGGGGCGCGGCCAGTGGCTGCCCCCTTCTCATTCATTATTATCCCCCATCAGCCCCTCTGACACGACCAGTGAGTACACAACATCTGCTCATGTGTTACTATGGCGTACATGGATACCTGCGGGGCGCGGCCAGTGGCTGCCCCCTTCTCATTCATTATTATCCCCCATCAGCCCCTCTGACACGACCAGTGAGTACACAACATCTGCCAGCTCCTGTGTTACTATGGCGTACATGGATACGTGCGGGGCGCGGCCAGTGGCTGCCCCCTTCTCATTCATTATTATCCCCCATCAGCCCCTCTGACACGACCAGTGAGTACACAACATCTGCCAGCTCCGGTGTTACTATGGCGTACATGGATACGTGCGGGGCGCGGCCAGTGGCTGCCCCCTTCTCATTCATTATTATCCCTCATCATCCCCTCTGACACGACCAGTGAGTACACACCATCTGCCAGCTCATGTGTTACTATGGCGTACATGGATACGTGCGGGGTGCGGCCAGTGGCTGCCCCCTTCTCATTCATTATTTTCCCCCATCAGCCCCTCTGACACGACCAGTGAGTACACAACATCTGCCAGCTCCTGTGTTACTATGGCGTACATGGATTTGTGCGGGGTGCTGCCCCCTTCTCATTCATTATTATCCCCCATCAGCCCCTCTGACACGACCAGTGAGTACACAACATCTGCCAGCTCCTGTGTTACTATGGCGTACATGGATACGTGCGGGGCGCGGCCAGTGGCTGCCCCCTTCTCATTCATTATTATCCCCCATCAGCCCTCTGACACGACCAGTGAGTACACAACATCTGCCAGCTCCTGTGTTACTATGGCGTACATGGATAGGTGCGGGGCGCGGCCAGTGGCTGCCCCCTTCTCATTCATTATTATCCCCCATCAGCCCTCTGACACGACCAGTGAGTACACAACATCTGCCAGCTCCTGTGTTACTATGGCGTACATGGATACGTGCGGGGCGCGGCCAGTGGCTGCCCCCTTCTCATTCATTATTTTCCCCCCATCAGCCCCTCTGACACGACCAGTGAGTACATAACATCTGCCAGCTCATGTGTTACTATGGTGTACATGGATACGTGCGGGGCGCGGCCAGAGGCTGCCCCCTACTCATTCATTATTATCCCCCATCAGCCCCTCTGACACGACCAGTGAGTACACAACATCTGCCAGCTCATGTGTTACTATGGCGTACATGGATACGTGCGGGGCGCGGCCAGTGGCTGCCCCCTTCTCATTCATTATTATCCCCCATCAGCCCCTCTGACACGACCAGTGAGTACACAACATCTGCCAGCTCCTGTGTTACTATGGCGTACATGGATACGTGCGGGGCGCGGCCAGTGGCTGCCCCCTTCTCATTCATTATTATCCCCCATCAGCCCTCTGACACGACCAGTGAGTACACAACATCTGCCAGCTCATGTGTTACTATGGCGTACATGGATACGTGCAGGGCGCGGCCAGTGGCTGCCCCCTTCTCATTCATTATTATCCCCCATCAGCCCTCTGACACGACCAATGAGTACACAACATCTGCCAGCTCCTGTGTTACTATGGCGTACATGGATACGTGCGGGGCGCGGCCAGTGGCTGCCCCCTTCTCATTCATTATTATCCCCCATCAGCCCCTCTGACACGACCAGTGAGTACACAACATCTGCTCATGTGTTACTATGGCGTACATGGATACCTGCGGGGCGCGGCCAGTGGCTGCCCCCTTCTCATTCATTATTATCCCCCATCAGCCCCTCTGACACGACCAGTGAGTACACAACATCTGCCAGCTCCGGTGTTACTATGGCGTACATGGATACGTGCGGGGCGCGGCCAGTGGCTGCCCCCTTCTCATTCATTATTATCCCTCATCATCCCCTCTGACACGACCAGTGAGTACACACCATCTGCCAGCTCATGTGTTACTATGGCGTACATGGATACGTGCGGGGTGCGGCCAGTGGCTGCCCCCTTCTCATTCATTATTTTCCCCCATCAGCCCCTCTGACACGACCAGTGAGTACACAACATCTGCCAGCTCCTGTGTTACTATGGCGTACATGGATTTGTGCGGGGTGCTGCCCCCTTCTCATTCATTATTATCCCCCATCAGCCCCTCTGACACGACCAGTGAGTACACAACATCTGCCAGCTCCTGTGTTACTATGGCGTACATGGATACGTGCGGGGCGCGGCCAGTGGCTGCCCCCTTCTCATTCATTATTATCCCCCATCAGCCCTCTGACACGACCAGTGAGTACACAACATCTGCCAGCTCCTGTGTTACTATGGCGTACATGGATAGGTGCGGGGCGCGGCCAGTGGCTGCCCCCTTCTCATTCATTATTATCCCCCATCAGCCCTCTGACACGACCAGTGAGTACACAACATCTGCCAGCTCCTGTGTTACTATGGCGTACATGGATACGTGCGGGGCGCGGCCAGTGGCTGCCCCCTTCTCATTCATTATTTTCCCCCCATAAGCCCCTCTGACACGACCAGTGAGTACACAACATCTGCCAGCTCATGTGTTACTATGGTGTACATGGATACGTGCGGGGCGCGGCCAGAGGCTGCCCCCTACTCATTCATTATTATCCCCCATCAGCCCCTCTGACACGACCAGTGAGTACACAACATCTGCCAGCTCATGTGTTACTATGGCGTACATGGATACGTGCGGGGCGCGGCCAGTGGCTGCCCCCTTCTCATTCATTATTATCCCCCATCAGCCCTCTGACACGACCAGTGAGTACACAACATCTGCCAGCTCTTGTGTTACTATGGCGTACATGGATACGTGCGGGGCGCGGCCAGTGGCTGCCCCCTTCTCATTCATTATTATCCCCCATCAGCCCCTCTGACACGACCAGTGAGTACACAACATCTGCCAGCTCCTGTGTTACTATGGCGTACATGAATACGTGCGGGGCGCTGCCAGTGGCTGCCCCCTTCTCATTCATTATTATCCCCCATCAGCCCCTCTGACACGACCAGTGAGTACACAACATCTGCTCATGTGTTACTATGGCGTACATGGATACGTGCGGGGCGCGGCCAGTGGCTGCCCCATTCTCATTCATTATTATCCCCCATCAGCCCCTCTGACACGACCAGTGAGTACACAACATCTGCCAGCTCCTGTGTTACTATAGCGTACATGGATACGTGCGGGGCGCGGCCAGTGGCTGCCCCCTTCTCTTTCATTATTATTCCCCATCAGCCCTCTGACACGACCAATGAGTACACAACATCTGCCAGCTCATGTGTTACTATGGCGTACATGGATACGTGCGGGGCGCGGCCAGTGGCTGCCCCCTTCTCATTCATTATTATCCCCCATCATCCCCTCTGACACGACCAGTGAGTACACAACATCTGCCAGCTCCTGTGTTACTATGGCGTACATGGATACGTGCGGGGCGCGGCCAGTGGCTGCCCCCTTCTCATTCATTATTATCCCCCATCAGCCCCTCTGACACGACCAGTGAGTACACATCTGCCAGCTCATGTGTTACTATGGCGTACATGGATACGTGCGGGGCGCGGCCAGTGGCTGCCCCCTTCTCATTCATTATTATCCCCCATCAGCCCCTCTGACACGACCAGTGAGTACACAACATCTGCCAGCTCCTGTGTTACTATGGCGTACATGGATACGTGCGGGGCGCGGCCAGTGGCTGCCCCCTTCTCATTCATTATTATCCCCCATCAGCCCTCTGACATGACCAGTGAGTACACAACATCTGCCAGCTCCGGTGTTACTATGGCGTACATGGATACGTGCGGGGCGCGGCCAGTGGCTGCCCCCTTCTCATTCATTATTATCCCCCATCAGCCCCTCTGACACGACCAGTGAGTACACAACATCTGCCAGCTCCTGTGTTACTATGGCGTACATGGATACGTGCGGGGGCGCGGCCAGTGGCTGCCCCCTTCTCATTCATTATTATCCCCCATCAGCCCCTCTGACACAACCAGTGAGTACACAACATCTGCTCATGTGTTACTATGGCGTACATGGATACCTGCGGGGCGCGGCCAGTGGCTGCCCCCTTCTCATTCATTATTATCCCCCATCAGCCCCTTTGACACGACCAGTGAGTACACAACATCTGCTCATGAGTTACTATGGCGTACATGGATACGTGCGGGGCGTGGCCAGTGGCTGCCCCCTTCTCATTCATTATTATCCCCCATCATCCCCTCTGACACGACCAGTGAGTACACAACATCTGCCAGCTCCTGTGTTACTATGGCGTACATGGATACGTGCGGGGTGCGGACCGTGGCTGCCCCATTCTCATTCATTATTATCCCCCCATCAGCCCCTCTGACACGACCAGTGAGTACACAACATCTGCCAGCTCCTGTGTTACTATGGCGTACATGGATACGTGCGGGGTGCGGACCGTGGCTGCCCCATTCTCATTCATTATTATCCCCCATCAGCCCCTCTGACACGCAGTGAGTACACAACATCTGCCAACTCCTGTGTTACTATGGCGTACATGGATACGTGCGGGGTGCGGCCAGTGGCTGCCCCCTTCTCATTCATTATTATCCCCCATCAGCCCTCTGACACGATCAGTGAGTACACAACATCTGCCAGCTCCTGTGTTACTATGGCGTACATGGATACGTGCAGGGCGCGGCCAGTGGCTGCCCCCTTCTCATTCATTATTATCCCCCATCAGCCCTCTGACACGACCAATGAGTACACAACATCTGCCAGCTCTTGTGTTACTATGGTGTACATGGATACGTGCGGGGCGCGGCCAGTGGCTGCCCCCTTCTCATTCATTATTATCCCCCATCAGCCCCTCTGACACGACCAGTGAGTACACAACATCTGCCAGCTCCTGTGTTACTATGGCGTACATGGATACGTGCGGGGCGCGGCCAGTGGCTGCCCCCTTCTCATTCATTATTATCCCCCATCAGCCCCTCTGACACGACCAATGAGTACACAACATCTGCCAGCTCATGTGTTACTATGGCGTACATGGATACGTGCGGGGCGCGGCCAGTGGCTGCCCCCTTCTCATTCATTATTATCCCCCATCAGCCCTCTGACACGACCAGTGAGTACACAACATCTGCCAGCTCCTGTGTTACTATGGCGTACATGGATACATGCGGGGCGCGGCCAGTGGCTGCCCCCTTCTCATTCATTATTATCCCCCATCAGCCCTCTGACACGACCAATGAGTACACAACATCTGCCAGCTCTTGTGTTACTATGGTGTACATGGATACGTGCAGGGCGCGGCCAGTGGCTGCCCCCTTCTCATTCATTATTATCCCCCATCATCCCCTCTGACACGACCAGTGAGTACACAACATCTGCCAGCTCCTGTGTTACTATGGCGTACATGGATACGTGTGGGGAGCGGCCAGTGGCTGCCCCCTTCTCATTCATTATTATCCCCCATCATCCCCTCTGACACGACCAGTGAGTACACAACATCTGCCAGCTCCTGTGTTACTATGGCGTACATGGATACGTGTGGGGCGCGGCCAGTGGCTGCCCCCTTCTCATTCATTATTATCCCCCATCATCCCCTCTGACACGACCAGTGAGTACACAACATCTGCCAGCTCCTGTGTTACTATGGCGTACATGGATACGTGTGGGGCGCGGCCAGTGGCTGCCCCCTTCTCATTCATTATTATCCCCCATCATCCCCTCTGACACGACCAGTGAGTACACAACATCTGCCAGCTCCTGTGTTACTATGGTGTACATGGATACGTGCAGGGCGCGGCCAGTGGCTGCCCCCTTCTCATTCATTATTATCCCCCATCATCCCCTCTGACACGACCAGTGAGTACACAACATCTGCCAGCTCCTGTGTTACTATGGCGTACATGGATACATGCGGGGCGCGGCCAGTGGCTGCCCCCTTCTCATTCATTATTATCCCCCATCAGCCCCTCTGACACGACCAGTGAGTACACAACATCTGCTCATGTGTTACTATGGCGTACATGGATACGTGCGGGGTGCGGCCAGTGGCTGCCCCCTTCTCATTCATTATTATCCCCCATCAGCCCTCTGACACGACCAGTGAGTACACACCATCTGCCAGCTCATGTGTTACTATGGCGTACATGGATACGTGCGGGGCGCGGCCAGTGGCTGCCCCCTTCTCATTCATTATTATCCCCCATCAGCCCTCTGACACGACCAATGAGTACACAACATCTGCCAGCTCTTGTGTTACTATGGTGTACATGGATACGTGCAGGGCGCGGCCAGTGGCTGCCCCCTTCTCATTCATTATTATCCCCCATCATCCCCTCTGACACGACCAGTGAGTACACAACATCTGCCAGCTCCTGTGTTACTATGGCGTACATGGATACGTGCAGGGCGCGGCCAGTGGCTGCCCCCTTCTCATTCATTATTATCCCCCATCATCCCCTCTGACACGACCAGTGAGTACACAACATCTGCCAGCTCCTGTGTTACTATGGCGTACATGGATACGTGTGGGGCGCGGCCAGTGGCTGCCCCCTTCTCATTCATTATTATCCCCCATCAGCCCCACTGACACGACCAATGAGTACACAACATCTGCCAGCTCTTGTGTTACTATGGTGTACATGGATACGTGCAGGGCGCGGCCAGTGGCTGCCCCCTTCTCATTCATTATTATCCCCCATCAGCCCCTCTGACACGACCAGTGAGTACACAACATCTGCTCATGTGTTACTATGGCGTACATGGATACGTGCGGGGTGCGGCCAGTGGCTGCCCCCTTCTCATTCATTATTATCCCCCATCAGCCCTCTGACACGACCAGTGAGTACACACCATCTGCCAGCTCATGTGTTACTATGGCGTACATGGATACGTGCGGGGTGCGGCCAGTGGCTGCCCCCTTCTCATTCATTATTATCCCCCATCAGCCCTCTGACACGACCAGTGAGTACACAACATCTGCCAGCTCATGTGTTACTATGGCGTACATGGATACGTGCGGGGCACGGCCAGTGGCTGCCCCCTTCCCATTCATTATTATCCCCCATCAGCCCCTCTGACACGACCAGTGAGTACACAACATCTGCTAATGTGTTACTATGGCGTACATGGATACGTGCGGGGCGCGGCCAGTGGCTGCCCCCTTCTCATTCATTATTATCCCCCATCAGCCCCTCTGACAAGACCAGTGAGTACACAACATCTGCCAACTCATGTGTTGCTATGGCGTACATGGATACGTGCGGGGTGCGGCCAGTGGCTGCCCCCTTCTCATTCATTATTATCCCCCATCAGCCCTCTGACACGACCAGTGAGTACACAACATCTGCCAGCTCTTGTGTTACTATGGCGTACATGGATACGTGCGGGGTGCGGCCAGTGGCTGCCCCCTTCTCATTCATTATTATCCCCCATCAGCCCTCTGACACGACCAGTGAGTACACAACATCTGCCAGCTCCTGTGTTACTATGGCGTACATGGATACGTGCGGGGCGCGGCCAGTGGCTGCCCCCTTCTCATTCATTATTATCCCCCATCAGCCCCTCTGACACGACCAGTGAGTACACAACATCTGCCAGCTCATGTGTTACTATGGTGTACATGGATACGTGCGGGGCGCGGCCAGTGGCTGCCCCCTTCTCATTCATTATTATCCCCCATCAGCCCTCTGACACGACTAGTGAGTACACAACATCTGCCAGCTCCTGTGTTACTATGGCGTACATGGATAAGTGCGGGGTGCGGCCAGTGGCTGCCCCCTTCTCATTCATTATTATCCCCCATCAGCCCTCTGACACGACCAATGAGTACACAACATCTGCCAGCTCATGTGTTACTATGGCGTACATGGATACGTGCGGGGCGCGGCCAGTGGCTGCCCCCTTCTCATTCATTATTATCCCCCATCAGCCCTCTGACACGACCAGTGAGTACACAACATCTGCCAGCTCATGTGTTACTATGGCGTACATGGATACGTGCGGGGCGCGGCCAGTGGCTGCCCCCTTCTCATTCATTATTATCCCCCATCAGCCCCTCTGACACGACCAGTGAGTACACAACATCTGCTCATGTGTTACTATGGCGTACATGGATACGTGCGGGGTGCGGCCAGTGGCTGCCCCCTTCTCATTCATTATTATCCCCCATCAGCCCTCTGACACGACCAGTGAGTACACACCATCTGCCAGCTCATGTGTTACTATGGCGTACATGGATACGTGCGGGGTGCGGCCAGTGGCTGCCCCCTTCTCATTCATTATTATCCCCCATCAGCCCTCTGACACGACCAGTGAGTACACAACATCTGCCAGCTCATGTGTTACTATGGCGTACATGGATACGTGCGGGGCGCGGCCAGTGGCTGCCCCCTTCTCATTCATTATTATCCCCCATCAGCCCCTCTGACACGACCAGTGAGTACACAACATCTGCCAGCTCATGTGTTACTATGGCGTACATGGATACGTGCGGGGCACGGCCAGTGGCTGCCCCCTTCCCATTCATTATTATCCCCCATCAGCCCCTCTGACACGACCAGTGAGTACACAACATCTGCTAATGTGTTACTATGGCGTACATGGATACGTGCGGGGCGCGGCCAGTGGCTGCCCCCTTCTCATTCATTATTATCCCCCATCAGCCCCTCTGACAAGACCAGTGAGTACACAACATCTGCCAACTCATGTGTTGCTATGGCGTACATGGATACGTGCGGGGTGCGGCCAGTGGCTGCCCCCTTCTCATTCATTATTATCCCCCATCAGCCCTCTGACACGACTAGTGAGTACACAACATCTGCCAGCTCCTGTGTTACTATGGCGTACATGGATAAGTGCGGGGTGCGGCCAGTGGCTGCCCCCTTCTCATTCATTATTATCCCCCATCAGCCCTCTGACACGACCAATGAGTACACAACATCTGCCAGCTCATGTGTTACTATGGCGTACATGGATACGTGCGGGGCGCGGCCAGTGGCTGCCCCCTTCTCATTCATTATTATCCCCCATCAGCCCTCTGACACGACCAGTGAGTACACAACATCTGCCAGCTCATGTGTTACTATGGCGTACATGGATACGTGCGGGGCGCGGCCAGTGGCTGCCCCCTTCTCATTCATTATTATCCCCCATCAGCCCCTCTGACACGACCAGTGAGTACACAACATCTGCTCATGTGTTACTATGGCGTACATGGATACGTGCGGGGCGCGGCCAGTGGCTGCCCCCTTCTCATTCATTATTATCCCCCCATAATCCGGGACTCTGTAGGGTCTACATAAAAAAAAAAAAAAAAAGGAACTGCTCAGTGCCCATGGAAAAACAACACTGGGGGAAAGTGGTATTCTGACACTGCAATGTATCACTGAGCTAGGACATGCCCCTCCCACACCTAACTCTGCACATGTTACATCTGCCCCCCTGCAGTGCAGCATGGTGTCACCCAGGTGCACAGTTACTGGCTGCTTCTGTATGTAGCCCACACATGCTGGGAAGTGGTAGTCTCACACTGCAATGTACGTCTGAGCTAGGACACGCCCCTCCTACACCTAACTCTCTGCTCATGTTACATCTGCCCCACTGCAGCGCCGCACGGTGTTACAGGTTCTCAGTTACTGGCTGCTTCTGCATGTAGCCCACACCTAACTTTCTGCTCATGTTACATCTGCCCCACTGCAGCGCCGCACCATACCTCCCAACATGCCCGATTTTATCGGGACAGTCCCGATTGTCAGGGCCTGTCCCGCTGTCCCACCCACGGGCGGCAGTGTCCCGCGGTGTGGGGGGACTGTTGGGAGTCCCCCCGTCAGATGCTAAGCAGCGGGGAATAAACGCTGTGCGCATAGCGTCTATTCCCGCAGCCAGGGGGCTGGGGGCATGGCTAGAGGCTCACAGAGCCTCTGGGTCATGCCCCCATAGCGGCAAAATGGGGCCTTGCGGGAGAGCCGCTAGTATAGGCCACGAACCCAAATTAGGCCACGCCCCCGAAAATTTTGGCACGTCTGCGGCGCGCAGCAGCAGCGTCCCGCCTGCTGACCTGCCAAAGTTGGGAGGTATGTCGCACGGTGTTACAGGTGCTCAGTTACTGGCTGCTTCTGCATGTAGCCCACACCTAACTCTCTGCTCATGTTACATCTGCCCCACTGCAGCGCCGCACGGTGTTACAGGTGCTCAGTTACTGGCTGCTTCTGCATATAGCCCACAGATATTTGGCAGCTTTATTCTCACACAGCAATGTAGCTCTGAGCTACGCCCCCTCCGTCCCTGTATTAGACTCGGTATCAGTCCCGGTATCAGTCCCGGTATCAGTTTCTGTTTTACACTGTTGGCTCCTGTAATGTCCCTGTAATGGTCCCTGTATCATTCCCTAAATTAGTCCCTGTATCTGTCCCTGTTTCTCGCATTGGGTGAAATTTAATAGGATGAGAGTATCAGAAATTGAGAGATCTGGTGAGAAATCTCACACTACAATACCAGCCTGATTTTGCAGTGTGAATGATTGCCGCTTTCTCACCAGATCTCTCACTTTCTGATACTCTCATCCTCTTAAATTTCACTCACTGGGCGGTATTCAATGAGGCTGATTCGCCAGGTTTTTATGGCGATTTTGTGCTGTTTGGCGAATTTCTGACTAAAACGGTGAATCACCCTATTCAATGAGCAGATGGCGAATACATTTCAAGGGTTTTTTCGCCATGATTCATGAATACTGCCCACTGTATCAGTCCCTGTATCTGTCCACGTATCCATTCCTGTTTCAGTATCTGTATCGGTCCTTGTATCAGTCCCTCTATCTGTCTCTGTATCAGACCCTGTATCAGTCCCTGTATCCCTCCCTGTATCAGTCCCTGTATCCCTCCCTGTATCCCTCCCTGTATCCCTCCCTGTATCCCTCCCTGCATCATAGCCTGTATCAGACCCTGTATCCCTCCCTGTATCAGACCCTGTATCCCTCCCTGTATCAGACCCTGTATCCCTCCCTGTATCAGACCCTGTATCCCTCCCTGTATCAGACCCTGTATCCCTCCCTGTATCAGACCCTGTATCCCTCCCTGTATCAGTCCCTGTATCCCTCCCTGTATCAGACCCTATATTCGTCCCTGTTTCTATCTCTGTATCCCTCCTTGTATCAGTCCATGTATCTGACCATCTAGCTGTCCCTGTATCAGACCCTGTATCGGTCCCTGTATCCCTCCCTGCATTGATCCCTGTATCCATCCCTGTTTCTAACTCTGTATCCCTCCCTATATCGGTCCCTGTATCTCTCCCTGTATCATGCCCTGTATCGGTCCCTGTATCAGACCCTGTATCGATCCCTGTATCAGACCCTGTATTGATCCCTGTATCAGACCCTGTATCAATCCCTGTACCAGACCCTGTATCGATCCCTGTACCAGACCCTGTATCGGTCCCTGTATCCCTCCCTGCATTGATCCCTGTATCAGACCCTGTATCTATCCCTGTTTCTAACTCTGTATCCCTCCCTGTATCAGTCCCTGTATCCCTCCCTGTATCCCTCCCTGTATCCCTCCCTGTATCCCTCCCTGTATCAGTCCCTGTATTGATCCCTGTATCAGACCCTGTATTGATCCCTGTATCATACCCTGTATTGATCCCTGTATCATACCCTGTATCGGTCCCTGTATCCCTCCCTGTATCATACCCTGTATCGGTCCCTGTATCCCTCCCTGTACCATACCCTGTATCGGTCCCTGTATCCCTCCCTGTACCATACCCTATATCGATCCCTGCATCTGACCCTGTATCGGTCCCTGTTTCTATCTCTGCATCCCTCCCTGTATCTGTCCCTGTATCCCTCCCTGTATCCCTCCCTGTATCTGTCCCTGTATCCCTCGCTGTATCTGTCCCTGTATCAGACCCTGTATCATAGCCTGTATCGGTCCCTGTATCATAGCCTGTATCGATCCCTATAACAGACCCTATATCCGTCCCTGTTTCTATCTCTGTATCCCTCCCTGTATCTGTCCCTGTATCCCTCCCTGTATCAGACCCTGTATCTGTCCCTGTATCCCTCGCTGTATCTGTCCCTGTATCAGACCCTGTATCTGTCCCTGTATCTGTCCCTGTATCCGTCCCTGCATCCGTCCCTGCATCATAGCCTGTATCGGACCCTGTATCATACCCTGTATCGGTCCCTGTATCCCTCCCTGTAACAGACCCTGTATCGGTCCCTGTATCCCTCCCTGTATCAGACCCTGTATCGGTCCCTGTACCATATCCTGTATCCCTCCCTGTATCAGACCCTGTATCGGTCCCTGTACCATACCCTGTATCGGTCCCTGTATCCCTCCCTGTATCGGTCCCTGTATCATAGCCTGTATCGATCCCTATAACAGACCCTATATCCGTCCCTGTTTCTATCTCTGTATCCCTCCCTGTATCAGACCGTGTATCTGTCCCTGTATCAGACCCTATATCTGTCCCTGTATCAGACCCTGTATCTGACCCTCTGTAAGGGTTCTGGGAGTGTCCCCACCAAACCCTAACTCTGTTGCCTCTCACTGGAGTCGACGGATGTGTGCAGGGCTAGGCTTTGCCTGTACCCGTCCCGGCTGTAAGGGTGAATTAGGTCCGCACAGACTCAGGCAGGTCTTATATACAGACAACACGTCCACCGAGGCTAGGAGAGAGCAAGGGGACAAACTAACTACTGCCCACAAGAAGCGGGGAACTCCCAGAAACCCCAGGGGAGCAACAATGCTCAGGAGATGAGACACTATAAAAATGAATGCACCGGTACCTATAGTGCCAATACAGGGTGCAGGTGTAACAATACACTAAGGTATAATAAGCAACTGTAACAATGCCAAACAATGATCTGGTGGGTAATCCCCAACTTATCTGTAAGATGTACACAGCAGGGAAGTAGGGACACAACAGCATAGACTGGCAGGACAACCCAGAACGGGTACACTGGATCGCAGGGATGACACTCTGGATACACGGCACGCCAAACTGGCTGGACAGGCGAGGGATAACCCCCAGGGACCAGGAACACCACTGAACACAGCATTACAGGATCCAAGGATCACGAGTGACCGGCAGGAACACAGCAAGACTGGAGTTCAGACTGAAACATGAGGCTAACAAGACAGTATAACTGGCAGGGCTACACAGGCCCAGATCCTTTATCAAGGCTTCTGGTAATTAGCGCAGCTGTGCACTCCAAGCTAGCAGGGTTTAATCAACACACACTTGTGCATAATTGAGGACTGGACTGAAATGGCACAGACTCACCACTGGAGGCCACCAGAGAGTCGATACAGACACAGGCTGCAATAAACCCATGACAGGTAAGAAAGACAGGAGTCATAGGTGATGACTCCTAACACCCTCTATCTGTCTCTGGATCAGTCCCTGTATCAGACCCTGTATCAGACCCTGTATCAGACTCTGTATCAGTCCCTGTATCAGACCCTGTATCAGACCCTGTATCAGACTCTGTATCAGTCCATGTATCTGTCTCTGTATCAGACCCTGTATCAGACCCTGTATCAGTCCCTGTATCAGTCCCTGTATCAGACCCTGTATCAGACCCTGTATCAGTCCCTGTATCAGACCCTGTATCAGACTCTGTATCAGTCCATGTATCTGTCTCTGGATCAGACCCTGTATAAGTCCCTGTATCAGACCCTGTATCAGTCCATGTATCAGACCCTGTATCAGACCCTGTATCAGACCCTGTATCAGACTCTGTATCAGTCCATGTATCAGACCGTGTATCTGTCTCTGGATCAGACCCTGTATCAGTCCCTGTATCAGTCCCTGTATCAGACCCTGTATCAGTCCCTGTATCAGTCCCTGTATCAGTCCCTGTATCTGTCTCTGGATCAGACCCTGTATCAGACCGTGTATCTGTCTCTGGATCAGACCCTGTATCAGTCCCTGTATCAGTCCCTGTATCAGTCCCTGTATCTGTCTCTGGATCAGACCCTGTATCAGTCCCTGTATCAGTCCCTGTATCAGTCCCTGTATCTGTCTCTGTATCAGACCCTGTATCAGTCCCTGTATCAGTCCCTGTATCAGTCCCTGGATCAGACCCTGTATCAGTCCCTGTATCAGTCCATGTATCTGACCCTATATCTGTCCCTGTATCAGACCCTGTATCAGACCCTGTATCAGTCCATGTATCTGTCTCTGGATCAGACCCTGTATCAGTCCCTGTATCTGTCTCTGTATCAGACCCTGTATCAGACCCTGTATCAGTCCCTGTATCAGACCCTGTATCTGTCTCTGGATCAGACCCTGTATCAGACCCTGTATCCGTCCCTGTTTCTATCTCTGTATCCCTCCCTGTATCAGTCCATGTATCTGTCCCTGTATCTGACCCTCTATCTGTCCCTGTATCAGACCCTGTCTCAGTCCATGTATCAGACCCTGTATCGATCCCTGTTTCTATCTCTGTATCCCTCCCTGTATCAGACCCTGTATCGATCCCTGTTTCTATCTCTGTATCCCTCCCTGTATCTGTCCCTGTATCAGACCCTGTATCAGTCCCTGTATCAGACCCTGTATCCCTCCCTGTATCTGTCCCTGTATCAGACCCTGTATCCCTCCCTGTATCCCTCCCTGTATCTGTCCCTGTATCAGACCCTGTATCAGACCCTGTATCAGTCCCTGTATCAGACCCTGTATCAGTCCCTGTATCAGACCCTGTATCCCTCCCTGTATCTGTCCCTGTATCAGACCCTGTATCCCTCCCTGTATCTGTCCCTGTATCAGACCCTGTATCCCTCCCTGTATCTGTCCCTGTATCAGACCCTGTATCCCTCCCTGTATCCCTCCCTGTATCTGTCCCTGTATCAGACCCTGTATCAGACCCTGTATCAGTCCCTGTATCAGACCCTGTATCAGTCCCTGTATCAGACCCTGTATCCCTCCCTGTATCTGTCCCTGTATCAGACCCTGTATCCCTCCCTGTATCCCTCCCTGTATCTGTCCCTGTATCAGACCCTGTATCAGACCCTGTATCAGTCCCTGTATCAGACCCTGTATCAGTCCCTATATCAGACCCTGTATCCCTCCCTGTATCTGTCCCTGTATCAGACCCTGTATCCCTCCCTGTATCCCTCCCTGTATCTGTCCCTGTATCAGACCCTGTATAACTTTATTGTTTCCAGGAGCTGCTACTTCTGACGTTTCTCTCAGTAGAAGATTCGGCAGCCAGACACCAAATATACCAAAACCCAAACCAGAGATGCCATGCGGTGAGTACCCAAGGCTCAGCACCCCCCCCTGGTGCCACTCTGGGGCTATGTGCCACACTCACCCAGGAACAGGCTGATGTTTCCTGTATGGCAAAGTGGTGGAAACAAGAGGCTCCCTTAGGGTTCAGCTAATTACATACAACTATAGGAAAGGAACAGAAATATGTGTGTAATTATTGTTATTAATACGGGTTCCCTCCATATCACACTAGCAATATGGCAAAAAGGTTCACATCTCCCCAGTCACTCCGGGCCATGTCTCCCCAGTCACTCCGAGCGATGTCTCCCCAGTCACCCCGGGTCATGTCTCCCCAGTCACCCCGGGTCATGTCTCCCCAGTCACTCCGGGTCATGTCTCCCCAGTCACTCCGGGTCATGTCTCCCCAGTCACTCCGGGCCATGTCCCCCCCAGTCACTCCGGACGATGTCTCCCCAGTCACTCCGGACGATGTCTCCCCAGTCACTCCGGGCCATGTCTCCCCAGTCACTCTGGGCCATGTCTCCCCAGTCACTCCGGGCCATGTCTCCCCAGTCACTCTGGGCCATGTCTCCCCAGTCACTCCGGGCCATGTCACTCCGGGCCACGTCTCCCCAGTCACTCCGGGCGATGTCTCCCCAGTCACTCCGGGCCATGTCTCCCCAGTCACTCCGGACGATGTCTCCCCAGTCACTCCGGACGATGTCTCCCCAGTCACCCCGGACGATGTCTCCCTAGTCACTCCGGGCCACGTCTCCCCAGTCACTCCGGACGATGTCTCCCCAGTCACTCCGGGCCATGTCTCCCCAGTCACTTCGGACGATGTCTCCCCAGTCACTTCGGACGATGTCTCCCCAGTCACTCCGAGCGATGTCTCCCCAGTCACTCCGGACGATGTCTCCCCAGTCACTCCGGACGATGTCTCCCCAGTCACCCCGGACGATGTCTCCCTAGTCACTCCGGGCCACGTCTCCCCAGTCACTCCGGGCCATGTCTCCCCAGTCACTCCGG